>NC_091587.1:13143215-13145218 GCF_042767895.1 Penaeus vannamei | reverse complement strand
AATGACAATGATTGTAATGAAAGTAGTAAAAACAATAATAATAGCATTGATAATAATGATTAATATTATAATTGTTATTATTATCATTGTTATTATAATGATAATAATAGCAATACTAATGACGATGATAAAGATAATAACAAAATTAGTAATGCTAATAACATTAATTATTATAATAATGATAATAATAATCGTGATAATAATAACAATAATAATAATAATAATAATAATAATGATAATAATAATAATGATATTAATAGTAATAACAATAGTAGTGATGGTAATAGTAATAATAATAGATGTGATGATAATGACGATTATAACAACAACAATAATAAAAGTAATAATCATCATCGTCATCGCCATCGCCATTATCATCACATCATCATCATCTTCTTCATAATAATAAAAATAGTAATAATATTAATTATATTGATAATGATAATGAGAATAATGGTAGTAACAATTATAATGATAACAATAACAATAATCATAGCAATGATGATAATAATTATAATAATGCTAATGATGATCATAGCAATGATATTCAATCACAACAACACTAACAAATAATAATAATAATATTAATAGACTGTAGGCTTTATGTAGTATGATTGATATGATTATAATTATCATTGTTATTATTATCATTTTCATTACTGTTATTATTACTATTTTCATTATCATTATTATCATTATCATTATCATTACAATCATTATCATTAATATTATTATTATCACTATTAATACCATTACCATTATTCATCATCACTATTATCGTCATCACCATTATTTATCATCACTATTATCGTCATCATCATTATTATCCTCACTATTATCGTCATCATTATTATCATCATCACTATTATCGTCATCATCATTATTATCATCATCACTATTATCATCATCATCATTATTATCATCATCACTATTATCGTCATCACCATTATTATCATCATCACTATTATCGTCATCACCATTATTATCATCATCACTATTATCATCACCATCATTATTATCATCATATACACACCTCCATCCCCAGCCTAAACCCGGCTCGTATTCCCGCGGTCTCACAACTCATCACAACTCATCACAGGATCCTATGACGAGCCGACACCAAGGGGAAGGGAAGGCCAGGGCTAGGAATTCGTAGCCTTTCGTCATCCACAAGTAGGTCTAGTGAGGGAGTTTCTGTGTATAAGAGAGGTGTGGATTGATAGAGAGAGAGGGAGAGGCAGGTGGGTAGGTAGGGAGATGGGTAGGTAGGTAGGTACGTAGGTAGGTAGGGAGATGGGTAGGGAGGGAGGGAGGTAGGTAGGAAGATGGGTAGGTAGTTATGTAGGTAGGTAGGTAGGTAGGAAGGTGGGTAGGCAGGAAGATGGGTAGGTAGTTATGTAGGTAGGTAGGTAGGTAGGTAGGAAGGTGGGTAGGCAGGAAGATGGGTAGGTAGTTATGTAGGTAGGTAGGTAGGAAGGTGGGTAGGTAGTTAAGTAGCTAGGTAGGTACGTAGGGAGATGGGTAGATAGATAGGTTGGTAGATAGATAGCAAGATAGATAGGTTGGTAGATAGATAGTGTGATGATTAGATTAAGAACAAGGAATGTTTCATTTTACTAAACGAAGTTGATGGATGGATAAGAGAGCAAATAAATAAATGATGTAATAGACCAACAGAGAGATAGAAATGGCAATAGCATGATAAGTGGATGGGTAAATTGGGTAATATTTCGGTAATAGGACAGAAAAATTGATACATACCGCCATGTAAATGTATAATGAATAGAGAGAAAGGTAAATAGTGTAAAAAAAAGAAATGATGATAATAGACAAAAATGAAAGTGTATGAAGAATAGTGAGAAATGTAAATAATGTAAAAAAAAAGAAGAAATAATGATAATAAAAAAAAGAAAGTGTATAAAGAATAGAGAGAAATGCAAATAATGTAATAATAATAATAATAATAATAATATAATGAAAGTGTATGAAGAATAGAGAGAAAT
>NC_091587.1:13120715-13123215 GCF_042767895.1 Penaeus vannamei | reverse complement strand
AGCATTGTATATCCTACATATTTACTGTCCCTCTATATCCCAGTTAATCACCAGTCTTGTATATCCCAGTTAGTTGTCATTATTCTGTAGCATAATGAGTCGCCAGTTAGTTTCCACCGCGTTGCCCGCCACCCCAGTTAGTCATCACATACATTCCGGTTAGTCAGCGCTGTTGTATGTATCCCAATTAGCACCATTACTGTCTGCCTCGGTCGGTCACTACCAATTAGTTATCACTTCGTTATATCTTGGTTAGTTAGCCTTTATGTAGAGCGCAGGTAGTTGCCATTATTCTATATAACGATTTGTCCTCATTACGGCATATGTCGGTGTCACTATTACTGGGGCGAGCCTCTGGTTAGGCACCAATACTGTACATCCTGTTAATTGACACTAATCTACTTGATGCGCTTTGGTAACAAATGTCGTTTCCGATTCCCATGTGTACTTGAGCCACATCCGCACGTGTGTGTGTGTGTGTGTGTGTGTGTGTGTGTGTGTGTGTGTGTGTGTGTGTGTGTGTGTGTGTGTGTGTGTGTGTGTCTGTGCGTGCGTGTTTGTGTACTGTAGACATCAACTAATACTTGTATATACATCAGCATCCTAATTCTGACGTGAAACTAAACGGTGCTTTTAGCGAACGAAAAATGGACCCTCTCCGCGATACGGCACAAGGTCACGCGATGAATGAAAAGAAAAAAAAGATCCGTTTACCCCATACCTTCGCCCAACCTCCCATTATTTCACTCCTGCGCCCACATCAACACTTTCTCTCTCTCCTTTCCTCCTAAACTCCCTCTTTCCTAAATCATTTCGTCTTTCTTACCATTCGCTTTCGTTTCTAATTCATACATGTATTGGAAATGAAATTCATAGAGAAATCTAATATAGATTTAAAGTGAACAGTTAATATTCACAACAGAAAGCATATTTACACTTTATACTTTACAATGGAAATCACCGTTACATTCACTTTCCAATACAAAACATACTTATTTGATCACTTTTTATTCCAGAATTCTCAAATACTTTCCTGATATATCAATTTATCTTAACATATATGCTCCCCTCCTTTTCCCTTACCTTCTAAACTTTCCCCTTGCTCTCAACTTAATATATAATTCATACCACCCATTTTTACCTCTAAATCAAACTTTCAGTAGACTAAAATCACATTTACAAAAGGATTTTTTTTTTTTTTAGAAAATCCAACATTCCCCTGCGCTTCCCTGATCGAACACGTTTCAACATGTCATAGCTTGCCCCCACCATGCGCTACTTATTATATCATATGTGTCAGTAAATTTATATATATCGAGCTTGTCATTACTTGTCCTCCAATATATTATAACTTGCCCTCCAACATGTCAGAACTTGCCCTCCAACGTCTAACTTGCACTCCAATATATCGCAACTTGCCTCCCAACATATAATTTGTCCTTCAACAAATAATTTGCCTTGCAACATATCATAGCCTACCCTCCAAAATGTCATCACTTGCCCTCCAACATATAACTTACCCTCCAACATATTATTTGTCCTCCAACATATCATTACTTGCCCTCCAACATATAACCTATCCTCCAACATATAACTTACCCTCCAACATATTATTTGTCCTCCAACATATCATTACTTGTCCTCCAACATATAACTTCCCCTCCAACATATAACCTATCCTCCAACATATAACTTGCCCTCCAACATATCACAACTTGCCCTCCACCATGTCCCAACTAGGCCTCTCTCCCTCACACCTCCCAAACTTTCCTTGCCCTCATATTTTCCCCCATCCGCCTGGCCCTCCCTCGGGACGGCAGCAGAAGGAAAATAGAAAATGGACGATGCTTGGAACTCTCACAATAGGGGATACTATAATAAAAAGAATTTATTGTGGAGATTATTGGTCTCAGGAGATTGGGTTTTGGGACATTTCCCCAGAACCTGACTGGGAATGTGTATTTGGAATGTCTTTTTTTCTCGTATCCTGGAACTGATTGATCCAGGTGAGTTGATCGCAGGTGAGAATGTTCGTGTTTTGTGTGTGCGTGTGTTGTTGTGTTTGCGTGTGTGTGTGTGTTGTTGTGTTTGCGTGTGTGTGTGTGTGTTTTTTGTTGTGTTTGTGTGTGTGTTTGTATATGTGCATATACGTACATACACACGTACATTATGCTTTATGTGTTGAGTGAGTGATTTGTTGTCGGCAAAACATTCATTGTTTCTCCATCTATCAGGTGGTACAAATTTTATATGAAGTTCACATACATATATTGGCGTAGTTGTCAGAAATACAGTAGTAATTTCAGCTTTAACTTTCGATAATATTTTAACCACAAAGTTTATGGAATTTATTGTTCCCGTTTTTATATCTGTTTTTTTTTTTTTTTTATGGTTACGAACGTGTAACAATATTGAGTTCATTGTGCATGAAAATAATGATGACATATTGTCGATTTTTTTAAACAAATTATAGAATGAATTATAACAAAACGTTAGTGGT
>NC_091587.1:13105715-13113215 GCF_042767895.1 Penaeus vannamei | reverse complement strand
AACGACTTAGTTAGCCCCACCAATCACGTATCGACACGTAATGACGTCATTAACTCCATAGGAAACACTGAGTTGAGTTGCCATTAACTTTTATTCTATGTAATAACGAAGCAAGGTCTGACATTTTCTTGCTAAAGATGTAGGTGAAAATTCATCAGAATGTATTCTAATAAGTTGTTGGATATTCAAGTTGCAGATATAAACCTCAACGTTGAAAAGAAAAGCGAAAAGAAAATGCCACAGATAATTCGAGTTTGCTGATAGAAAAAGTAACATTAATTCCAGGTTGGGAACACATTTTCACATAATGCAATATCTTAATGAAACAATAAGGAGGCTTTTAATAACTTTACCATTAAGTTTCAAATTCAAAGTACAAACTTTCAGATATTTTAGACTAGTGAACGGCAAAATCGCGTGTAATTTTGTTATCATGATCCTCGCTAGCAACATCCTGAAAAAGCCCTTCGATTGCACGCCAGGAAAAGTCACAGAAAACCCGAATTTTGCGAATATTTGATCTTTATTTTTCCCCTTCAGGTAAACTACCTATAAAATTCAAAGGCTATTTGAAGACATATATATACTATATTTGTACTGACGCAGATACATTATATTCATGATATAATGGTACCGTATCTCAGCGTTACCAATATTACCGCAAAATATACGAATACGGTGCTAGGGTCACAAATTCGACATTAATTAGAGTTAGTAAACAATGACTACCTTTACATCACGAGGTAAGAATTAATACACATTGTAATACAATAGATTTGCATAATTTAGCCGATGTGCAGCCGGTGTAATGGTTGACAAAAAGAGTTTATTTCCTTTCTCAATAAGGCAGTTGTGGAAAAGCCGATAATCTTTTATTGATGAATTAATTGTAGTGTGTGATCGGGATGATGAATAAAGGGAAGCGGAAGGAAACACGGATAAGAAGATGAGAAACAATTTGTTTGCTTGTTTGTTTGTTTGTCGGTGCTTGCATGTAAGTTTGTTTGTGTGGGTGTTCTTTGTATGTCGTTGTTTATGAGGGTGTTTGTTTGTGTGTTTGTCGGTGTTTGCACGTAAGTTTGCTTGTTTGTGTGGGTATTTGTTTATTTGTCGATGTTTGTGTGGGTATTTGTTTGTATGTTTGTCGGTGTTTGTTTGTTTGTCGGTGTTTGCATGTGTTTGTTTGTTTGTGTAGATATTTGTTTGTTTGTCGGTGTTTGTTTGTATGTTTGTCGGTGTTTGTGAGGGTGTTTTTATGTTTGTGTAAAAGTTTGTTTGCCAGTATGTTTATGTTTATTTGTTTAGGTGTTTGTATGTTCGTATAATTTTATGTTTCTTTAGGTGTTTATTTGTCATGTATGTTTGTGCTTGTTTGTTTGTAAGTGTGGGTGTTGTTTGCTTGTGGGTGTATATTTATACGTATGCTTGTGTGTGCTTGTTTAAATGTATTTTGGTGTGTTTATTTGTATGTTTGCGTGGGTGTTTCTCTCTTTATTTGTTTGTGTGTTTTTTTTGTGCTTTAACCATGGTTTCATCTAATTTCTTAAGAACATTAATGTATTAATATTATGCTGAAAGTGGATCATTTTAACAAAGCAAAACATACGATGTAAAGATGTAAAGAAATGATCGAATGATTATGACCTAAAGATATCATTTAATTACCTATTTACACAGTTGTATACCACTAAATACTATTCATGCAATAACAATGGCAGATTCAGCCAAAGTGTAACAGAATGATATACGTAAGAATGATAATTAAACAGCATTTCATTGAAAAGTAGATGAACGAGAAAGCGACAAAAGGGAAAATGAAGAGAAAGGCGGAGTAACTCATTGATAAAAAACAAACGAGAAATTTAAGTCGAAGAAAAAGAACGATAACTGCGGTAATATATATATATATATATATATATATATATATATATATATATATATATATATATATATATATATCCATGAAACAAGAGAACGATTACTACGCTAATATATATATATATATATATATATATATATATATATATATATATATATATATATATATATATATATATATATATAGATATATAGATATATGTGTGTGTGTGTGTGTGGGTGTGTGGATGTGTGTGTGTGTGTGTGTGTGTGTGTGTGTGTGTGTGTGTGTGTGTGTGTGTGTGTGTGTGTGTCTGTGTGTCTGTGTCTGTCTGTGTCTGTGTGCGTGCGTGTGTGTGTGTGTGTGTGCGTGTGTGTGTCTATGAAACGCCGAATCAAAATAAAATAAAATAGAAGACTATTATACAGTACATGTTTTATGATGGCTTGTAATGAGTAGCAGCTCCCTCGTTCAATCAATTACCGCTAACAATTAATAAAACGAGATTATGTGCTTCAATTAAAACAATTAAACAATTAATCCGGGTTAGTTTAAAACTGTACAAGAAATTTAGTATAATTATACTATTTCATCGCCTTGATATTTCACATTTGTCGATATATATGATTTTTTGTGGCTGTTTCGGGAGCATTTAATTAGTTAATTAACTAAATATCATCGTCATCAGTATCGCCATCTTCTTAATACCGTTAGTTATTCTTATCATTTCTATTATCATTGTTATTATTGTTTTCATTACGTTGTCGTCATGGTAATTATTGTTGCTATTATTATCTCTGTTATTAATGACTCCACTATTAATAGATGTTTAATTAGTATCTTTATGTCCACTGTTGTAGAGATCATTATGGTATTGTTATCATCATAATTATCATTATCATTGTAGCTGAATTATTTATATCATTTTTACTGCCTTAACATGAGAAAAAAAATGTAGATGCTAAACTCAACTTCCGTACCTATCCATCTGTCTGTCTGTCTATTCATCTGTTTAGCTATTCATTCATCTATCCATCGATCTGTTCGTCCTTCCCTCCCTCGATCCTTCCATCTATCCATCAATTTATCTCTCCCTCCCTTCCTCCCTCACCTCTCATACATTCCATGCATTCATCTATCTATCCATCTATTTATTCCTTTCCTCTCTCCCTCCATCCACCCATCCATCCTCCCATCTATCAGTCTATTTCTCCCTCCCTCCATCCATCCATCCATCCACCCTCCAATCTATCAGTCTATTTCTCCCTCCCTCCCTCCCTCCCTCCCTCCATCTATCCCTCCCTCCACCCATCCACCTATCCATCTATCCACATACACATAAATCCCTATCCCGACAAGCTCCGAACCCCCTTATGTTTGTACGAGTAAAACACCGTAATAACACAAATGAACAACTGAACCAAGCAAAGGATAACTAGTGCTTGCTTGTTCGGGGAAAATAAGGACTGATCATCATTGTCATCATAATTATGATTATTTTTATTACCGGGATAATGTTTTTATCGTTATTCTCTCTCGTGGAATTATCAGTTCCTGTGACCTTATTATGAGTCATTATGTCACTTTTTCTTAAATTTAATAATCTTTTTCAACTTCATTTTATATTCAGCATCATCTGTTTATTCTCATATTTATATATACCATCACTATGAAAATCACCTTTATATTATATTTATCACCATTACCTATCTATTCTCATATTTATATTCATTACCATCACTATCATAATTACCTTGATATCATATTCACCATCATCATTTATCTATTCTCATATCTATCTATATCACCATCATCTATCTATTTTCATATTCATATACACCGCCACTATCAAAATCACCTTCATATTATATCTATCACCATCATCTATCTATTCTCATACATATATACACCATCACTATCAAAATTACCTGCAAATCATATTCACCATCATCATCACCTATCTATTCTCATATGTATATACACCACCACTATCAAAATCACCTTCATATTATACCTATCACTATCATCTATCTATTCTCATATGTATATACACCGCCACTATCAAAATCACCTTCATATTATATCTATCACCATCATCTATCTATTCTCATATGTATATACACCATCACTATTTAAACCATACCCATCGTCATAAGAAATTTGTTATTTATTAATCATAAAGGATCTAAAATATATAATCAAATGACCTTAATCATAAATATCACAGTCACCCCTCGACCCAGATTAAGGCATTGTTACCAGAACTTTGTCATTTATTCATCTAAAAGGATCTAAAATATATGCCTAAATCACCCCAATCATAAATATCATAGTTACCCCTCGACCCGGCTTCACCTCCGCATGACCCACTAATTACCCTCTAAGAACTAATTAAGCTCAGTCATGCACCAACTCCAGTCATGAGAAATGGGCCTCGAGGTTAATGATTCATGAGTTATATATGAGGTCATAATAATAGTGTGTGCGTATTTTTGCTTTTTTTTTTCTTTCTTTTTTTTTTTTTTTTTTTACTTTGCATATTTAAATGGTCATGATAAAGATGTGTTTATTTTTATTCTTTTATTGGATTTTTTTTTCCTTATTTAGCTATGTGTGTGATCTGGATAATTCTCTATTCGTATTATTCATAGATTCTCTCAATATTTTCCTTTTTTTTATTTCTTTGTTTCTTTGTTAATGCCATCTACCCACTCTCATCATCATCAATTGTTCATATTATTTTATATCAGTATTTTCTCAATCTTATGTCAATCATCTTTTTTCATAAAAATGTTATCAACTGCTTTTACTATCACTCGTTACTTATTCGTGTATCGTCTATATATCAATCATTATTTTTTTCTCTCTCAGTGATTATAATTTCTATTGTTTCTATTTCTCATTTTCTTGTTAATATTATTCATTCATTTTAACTATTATCATTTTATCAAATCATTTATTCACCATAATCAGATAATTTTATTTGTATTTTTGTTTATTTTCTTAATATATTACTTACTATTTCTATAATCCAATTGTTCTAATTGATATGATATTATATCGCTTACCATTATCTGTTCATAATCATTCTATTTCATATTTATTCATTATGAGTTACTATTATTTCATTTTCAGTATTCTTACATAATTTCCTGTGATTAATAATTTTCTTCTTTCTTGTTATTATCATTTAGCAATATTTATATGTTTTTTTTTATGAACATCGTAAGGTATTCATTATCATATTCATTATTATTACTATCAATCCATAAAATCATTTTTTCTTTTGTATAAATCCCATTCTTGACCAATCTAATTTATCCTAACTACTATAACACAAACACCCTGCTGACTTTGGTTCTACATTAAGATAATTAATTATATCTACATTAATATAATTAATTCATCTTGATTTATTCAGTTCATTAATTCAGTTCAACATTTACTCGAATCTCCCGCCGTTGCTTTTCCAGAGGAATTCCGCGCGCAGTTATTAAACGCAGGAATGGAGGTCGAGTTCCCTTACACTGTGTGTGCTCGTGTATGCATACATTAAACGTTGGCGAGAAACGTTTAGTCCGGCCGCCTCCATCGCTGCGGCATTTTGGGTATTTCTTTCATTTCTGCTTTTTTTCTAGTAGAATGTAATTGCACATACTTTGTTAACTGTCTCAGAAATGCTTGTGGAAATTGGGCTTAATGCCAGTGATGTTAAAATGGACATACATGTATGCATGACCGAGCGCTCGCGCGCGCGCGCGTGTGTGTGTGTGTGTGTGTTCGTTCTTATTCATATATACAATATCCGCCAACACCATAATCAAAAACGAAAAAAAGTACTGCTGAAAAAAATACATAATGGACAACCACAATAACCAGAAATGAAACAAAAGATTCGCAAAGTTACGAGCTGAACTAATATTCTCTTCGGGTGATAAAACCAAGAAGGGAGACTCCAAGTATCCATTCTGGTTTTATTACCTGAAGAGGAGTGCAGTTCACTCGAAACGTTTCGGATTTTTAGTTTTTCCTTTTCTTTAAATTTCATCTGTAAGCCTCTTAAGGTTTTATGTATCTAATTTTGGACGTGAGAGCGGTGCATTATCATTATGCTCACTGTAAAGGTTTCGCGTAGTTAAGTAAGCTTTTTACACAGTAAAGAAAGCATAAGTGATCTATCTTCATGTAAAGTAACCAGAAGTAATGAGTCTTGCGGTAAAGTAACCGTGAACAATACGGAAAGGCCTATGTGATGTCTTAAGGTAAAGTATATTCATTTGGTCTAATGCGAAGTAGTTCTAAGCGGTGTGTAAGGTTAAGTAACCGTGAATAATACAGTAGTCCTAATGTGAAATGACCTTAAACAGCGTCTTAAAGTAAAGTGAATGTAAGTAATGTGTCTTATGGTAAAGTAAACATGCAATGTGTCTTGATATAAAGTATCCAAAAGTAGCATTTCCTATGTAAAAACCCATACAGTATTGACACCCAGTGGCGTAACATAAAATAACCATAAATAACACGCCATAATGTAGCCGTTTTCCCACACCCCAAAGAAGACAAACGGACCCACCTTGTTGTATGTGAAGGAAGACAGGAACCCGATGGTAATATTTTCCCGGGAATCGTTGTAACTCTGCGTCAGGTAGTTGTCGATATAATCCTTCTGCCTCTTCACCGTGTCTCTGAACTGCTCGTGACTGCATTTCTCCTCCAGGCTGTAGTCCTCCCTGCTGGTGGTGTTGAAGGAGAAGGCGAAGGGCGAGTTGGAGGACGAGGGAAGAGGCGCAGTGTGGAAAGCGTCGAAGCCGCGTGGCTGCGTTCGCCTGTGCCTCGCCGCCCGCGCGTGGGAGTTCAGCGCGGCGAAGGAGGAGGAGGAGGAGGAGGCAAGAGGCGAAGGACCATCGTTAAGAGAGTATTCGTGTGACCAGAGAACACCCTGTTCTTGACTGCGAAGCTCGTTCTCCCGCAGGTGCTGCGGTCTCCTGCCGGAGGCTCCCCGGGACATCTCCCTCGCCTCGCACAGGAGCACGGCCAGCACGAGCACCGGGCACGTGAGCACTGCAAGGCTTCGGCTCATTTTAGTGTCCTTCCAGCAGACCCCATACGGGCTTCGTTCCCCCTTCAGTATATTGGCGCATCCATTTCCGGGAACAGAAATAAGATTTTCATATTTCGAGTCGGAGCTTGCATGTTCACGGCGGAGAAAGGTATTTCACTGCCAGACCTTCCGGAAGATGAGTTCCTCTGCGTTCGTTTGGCTCATTCCACTTCATAGCTTCTGATCGCTTTAGATTTCACGACCAGACACGTTTCATGCATCCGCATTTACGCTTTTAAACTAGTGAAGTGTATAGACACAAGGCGACTGGGAATTTATCTCAGAATATTTACCAGAAAGAGACTGTTTAGTCGGCCTCATCGGTTATTGCAAATGCCGTTTCCTTACTTCACTTCTCGTCACACCATAACGTATTTATACTTGTAAAGGACACAGAAAACGCGGTAAAACAGTTGCGTTCACTTTGGTATTCATTAAACACCGCTCAATATCTTTTCTGCTTTATAAAGTACTATTATTCATCACTGTTAAAAATAATCATAAGTAATTAAAAAATAAAAGTTTAAATCCTTGAAAATAA
>NC_091587.1:13068047-13073047 GCF_042767895.1 Penaeus vannamei | reverse complement strand
GGCACAGAGGTGTGTGAAAAAGTCGAACCCTCTTCTCTTTCACCTGTTTTGATGGTACAGTACCTCTGCATAGTTTCATTGTAGTTGAGCTTGCTGTAGCTAGATGGGGTAGAGGTTGAGGGGTTGGACTCATAACAACGGTCATCTTGATGAGGAGAGATCTCTCCCATGACTACTGATGCTTGGTCCTGGGTGGTTGGAAACTGCAAGCTTATCACTAAGTTCATCCGCAGAAGTTTACCATGCAAAAAAGCTTTTTAAAGAATATCAACTTCAACAGTCTGGGTTAGATTTGCCCAAGAACTGGAAGTTATGTGACTTGCAAGAGAGAGTTTATTATAAGTACCTACTACGAAAAAAGAAAAAGAAAAAGAGAAAAAAAAAAATAGATCACTGGTATAAATAACCTGCACAATCTTTGTAACATTAATACATTGGTGCCAGGTATATGTACTGTCTACTGTAGTTTTGTTTTGTGAATTTTGTTTGCAAACAGATGAGCTCAACCAGCTAGGAGATAATTAGCAGGCATATGTGACCTTATCTGATTTCCACAATCTTTTCCTTGACTCCACGATGACTAAGCACTTCTGAAGCTGTCTATGTTTTTAAAAATCAATAATAAAAAATCACAGTAAAGATGGGATGAATGTTTGCCCTCTTAGCATCAGTGGGTTAATTATACATCTCTTTACATTTATTCTTTCCTAATCCAATGGTTACTGATTCTTCCTTTGTTTTGTACTTAACTTTCATCAAATGTCTAATTCCATTAAAACTTGCACCAATAACCATAAGCTTATTGATCAACAAATTCTATTTCTCTCAATGAATGTACATAAAATATGGATTACCTAGAGGAATGATACATGTTTCAACCCTTTTGATTAATAAAAATAAATGGAAAAAAATACAAAAAATGACTCAAAAAATTGTACTGGCCCTAAAACCAGAGAATCAAATTTCTCAATCCCCCACCATTCCCACATTTAAAACTCTCTCTCTTTGCCCTGTTCTCTTGATCCACACTTCTTCCTCCCATCCCATCAATTCATACTAAGTTCCTAAAAACTTACCCCTCCAAAAATAATTTGTTCCTCTTATTGTTATACCTACAACTGACACTGAATACTATAATAAAAGTCTTCAAAAGTACAAAATGTACTTAGTAGTGAACCAGCATCAATTAACCACCCACTGCATATGGGTTAATCATTTTATTCTTTTCTTTTAACATATTCAGCTTCAAATGGAATCTGATTGAAATAAACATAAAATCATACCTGCTGTAATAATAATCGCAACAACAGTCATATCTAAAGTAAGAATGCAATCAATAAAATCGAATTTAAAGAAAAAAAAAGGTAACAATCCAAAGTAACAAGACCAAAAAAATAAATAAATAATAGTAATAAATATATGGATACGTACAACATTGGGCTGGCCTGGCTCGGTCACCATGCTGAGGGGTTGTCGACCACCTGGCCTATGTCCGTCTATGTTCCTTTCTTCAGCTGTGCTTTGTTTCTTCTCCATGTTGTCAAGCTCCTCCACGATTGAGCTCATCATGTGGGCCAGGGTGCGACGCCTCATCTCCTGAGGTTCTTTACTAGGGTCTCGGTACGTGGCTACAGGCTGAAGGATTTGTAAGGAAGGAGAGAGAGAAGGGGGAGAAAAGAGGATAGGTTGGTGAGGTGAGCTTATGAGTTTGAAACTTCCTTGGCATATTTATCTACCTATATATCCATACATATATTTCTAAATCCCTATCTTATCTATGAAATATCAAAATAAAAAATCAGCCTAATTAAAATTTGAATAAAATGCCTCCCTTTATTAACCTAGTTTCTATGAAAATGAAAATATAGTTTTACAAAATCATTCCCTTTCCCTTCTAATCTACATACAAATTTTAAAGCTAAATTGCCTGAAAACACAAATTCCTCTTAACTCAAAACAGAAAACATGATATTACCTTGGCCAATAATTCAATGATTTCCTTTTGAGCTTTCTGTGCCTCCTTGAGAACTTCTTCTGGGACCGGAGACTGACTTTTCTCAGTAGGATCAAGGAATATTGCAATATCACTTGGCCCCTTTACATGAAAAGAAAAATATATTAATATTATGACCCACAATTTGTTGCAACCACATGCAGATCTGTCATATCAATCTTATGAGTTTCAATATTCTTGTTACCTCAGTTTCATTTCACGCCTACAAACATTTAGAAATCGAATCATGGAAATATATAGAGAATTACAGAGACAATATCAATGAAATAGAAATGATCAAAAGTGAAAAAATTTGCCTCTAAAATCACTTACCTTTAATACCCTATGCTGACCAATTATGGAATCAATCTTCTTAGTCCATGGATTGACAAAGCAGAGCCACTCTGTCTCCAGCGTGACATAGCTACCATTGAAAGTGCGGAACCTGTACGGTTTACTCCGGTGTGGCTTGCCTTGTTCTTTAACAACTGAAATGTGGCAAATGGAATTTAGTAGTACTAATATATGTCATTTTTTATTTCTGTTTTCTATTTTTTCCCTCTATTGTGCAATTTATCCCTGAAGGGTGAAAGCATCAATTACCGACACGTCTAGACACAAATAAAAACTCTACTTACTATCTTCATACACAGACTTCAGCAAAGGCAGATCTTCTGGGTGATAACAATCAAACACAGAATTCCCAGTTAAGTCTTGAGGAAGGTGTCCTAGATATGGAATGGCCTCTGGATCGTACTCAGAGAAGTTGCAAGAAGCAGAATGACGTATGCTAAAGCTACCCATTGCGGGGGTTTCACCAGGTACTGAAAGAATGATAAGTGTGATTGAATAACAAAGTGCTAGAAGTGTTAAAAATTCAAACTGAATATTCTATGAACATATAAGATCTTATAACATTTGCTTACATTTAATTAATTTTTATATATATAGTCCTAAATGCTATCTTTCAATTCAATCATCAATCTCTAATCCATTATAAATAAATCCATAAATGCAAGAAGCCGAATGACGTATGCTAAAGCTACCCATTGCGGGGGTTTCACCAGGTACTGAAAGAATGATAAGTGTGATTGAATAACAAAGTGCTAGAAGTGTTAAAAATTCAAACTGAATATTCTATGAACATATAAGATCTTATAACATTTGCTTACATTTAATTAATCTTTATATATATAGTCCTAAATGCTATCTTTCAATTCAATCATCAATCTCTAATCCATTATAAATAAATCCATAAATACATCACATATACCTCCATATGAATGCAAAAAAATAATCATCTAAATATATACCCATGCATGTATAAATACAACTACCCATAATATGAGCAAAAACTCATAACTAACCATGATAGACGCTCTCAATTGGAATAACTTCTGCCAGCAGAAGAGAGGAATTTGGACCATACGTTGATGCGGTCTCTTCCATGCAAGAAGGATCATGGAACTTCAGAATAATCTTGCAAGGCTTGTATATTGTTCTCTTATTACGCACACCAAAGCCAGAGGACTTCAGGCCATGGTACATGCGCATGCGGCAGAAGAAGGAGGTGCCGTAATTATCTGCAAATTAAAAAGAATTGATATACAGATGTAGACAAAGTTGGATTGATTACAAACAAATATAAATTATTTATATGATCATAACTGTAATTTCTACATTTTCATTCTAAAGAGCTAAATATGCACACACAGGCACAATTTTATACCTTTAATATATTTAAGAAAATGAACTTTTCAAACAGGTTATCTTACCTTTAATAGAGTCGGTTCTAAAAGGCATGTTCAACCCATGGATGATTTTGGATGAGAAGTTAATTGAATCCTTTGGATACACAAAATCTATGAATGACTGCCCAATAAGCATATCTTTGGGAAAGCCAAGGACATCTGTGACAGCTGGTGATAAATGAAGAACAGTGCCATCTTGAACGCTGATGGCCACGGTAAAACCTCGCTGAAATAAGACATTACATGATCAGCAGAGATGCTAAATATGTCTCTGGACTGACTCCACACCAAAACATGTCTTTTTAACACATTCTGAGATTCTACCCCCATTTCTTTGACAAAGCTGAAGGAAGTTAGATCATCAAGATCACTTACAACATAAAGACAAAAAAATAAATATAAGAATGAACAAACAACAGCCAATACTCACAGCACTTTTGAAACTCTTAAGAAAAGCTGCTGCATCATGTGTGTCACGTGGAAGCTGTATGAGTTCTGGACTAGCAAATGGAACACCTGGATAGAAAGATACACATAACTGAAACTATGCACTAAGTAGTTAAAGAATCTGTGCATGAATATTCATGTGAAGTACAAAAGTACTTGATATTCCAACATCAATCTACAGGTACGTAAGATCCACATTTAATAATATCTGCAGATATTTCAAAGGTTCTCCTAATGGCATACAGTTTCCATACCTTGTTCAGCAGAACGTTCCTTAATTTTTCTTATATAATTAAGGGCTTGTGTATATACAAGAGTAGGCTGATCACCTACTCTATCATCGCCATCATTTGCATGGCAGTTAAATGTTGATGTGCTTTCTTCAATACCTGTTGTAATACCTGGAAACAAATAATTAACTATCACACAAATCATCTCAGCCACAGGCTTATTGACCAAATGATCATTCAAATAATATTCAATATAAAGCAATATTGAATATTTATAATTCAAGTTTATATTGCAAGACTGAGATTTCCCTATGTATGTTCTTTCTCTACACACTAAATGGTTTATCATACATCATCCCTTGAACACATTCAAATGACAAAGTTTCATCATCCACCATAAAAATAATCTGTATAACATATGCAACCTATCTGGGGAAGACCCAACTCTGTCTAGCCAAGAGTAGGCAGTGGTAGTTTGAGGCCACCTAAACCCCAAATTAATTTTTTTCAAACTGTATCATGATAATTACATTGAAGCATAGTTTATAAACTGAAAGGACTAGCTATTTCATCACACTT
>NC_091587.1:13058047-13060547 GCF_042767895.1 Penaeus vannamei | reverse complement strand
CATCATTCTACAGTGCATAAGAGGCAAAAGCAGCTGTAACTATGTTGTTTATTGCTCTATTTCTTATGCTCTAAGAGATGGTGGTATCCGTTTCCCTCTATCTCTGGTTCAGTAGCATTAGCCCAGTAGGCTATTAACCCTTTCCTTTTTATTATACCCTTTTTTCGATTTCATGCATATGATTTATGTACAATACTATTGTACAGAATGTGATATCTCAGCTAGACTCTACTATATTCAAAATATTTTCTACTTAATCTGATCCATCTCCTAGAAAATTAGCAATAAAAGTTAAAATTAGCCTCATTAAATAAAATAAAAATAAAAAATAAAAAATGGATTATAATTACAAAAGATATAATCCCCAAAAAATCCTAAACAAATAAGAATAATACATTACCATATCCAATTGAACTATTCCCGTTTGCAGACTAAATACATTATGAGTATATTCAATAAATCTACAATATTTGATGTACAAAACCCCAACTTAATTTATTTTTGGAAATTGATTTAGAGTGATTTCCTATCGCCTGTTTTCGAGTTGCTTCTGAAATCCACTTCCTTAAAAGTCAATCTACAGTACTATCACTATTGAAATAACATAAAATAAACCTCTATTCCAAAACAAAATAAACAAAGGAACTTCAAAGGGGACTTACCGTGGTTGTCAGTTTCCGCCATTGTATATTTTTCCAATTTCTCTCTTATCTTCTACCTAACACATCCCCCTCATGCACAAAATTATATTTCACATATACTATACTTCGCCATTATCAATTTTATAACGACACACACACTACTGGATAATAAAATAGGAAATATTTATAAATATTGGTTGACTGTCTACACTTCTACCTCGGTCTGGAGTGCAAAGTCTTCAAGTACGATATCGTGCGGAGAGGGAGGGAAAGTATCGTACTTTCTGAGACGCAAGTCGTGCCATCCTGCTTTTTTTATTGGGAATTTTCTTCTGATGCACTGTATTTTCTACTCCTTTATTAAGTGTTTGATAAACAGTATTTATTCCCTTTTTGTATATTCTCTTAATCTGTTAATTTGTTAATATTTAGTATCTTTTGAGCGATTTGGTGCGTTCAATTATTCGAAAATTACGGTATCATGAGTTTTCGTTGCTGGTTAAAGATTCTCTTGCTATGTGTTACATTTGTTACATTAGTAATTCTGTTTTAGCTCTTAGATTTTCCTTGTTTTATGTTATGTGTATCTTTGAGTTTGATAGATCCGTAATGTATATGTTTTGCACTCATGTATGGTCATTAATTTCTAATCTTATTAATCTTTTGTCATATAGTTTTATTTTTTTTATATATATATTGTATGCACAAAAGTGTTGATTTAAACGACTATGTAGGATTTCTCATACTGAAGATGATGTGCGTGCGCGTTTGCACGAGCTGGGTTATCTGCAGTAATAACACAGTATTTCAGTTCTACGCACATCAACAAAAACCTCTACCCTCTTAAGCTAAGTATTCATATCAATAAAAATAACTTTTAGCTCATCATTTAATCTGCCCCCAAAAGTAAATAAATGTTTGTATTTTTATCTCCAAACCGCTACCGGTCGCACATGGTAATTATCGTTCCTCTCGTTCCCAGATATCTATGTTTGTTGTGCGCATTTTATCACGCTTTATCAAACGTGATCCAGGAAAAGGTGATAATCTTTAAGATTAAAATCCGCACAACAAATCCCCATCTCAATAATTTCAATGTCTTCAACATGAACGGATTTCTTTGTTGAATATTTCAAGTACGATGCGAAAATATAAAGGAATGGCACTTATGTCCTTGTTATGCGCATTTCATCACGCTTTCCTAAACGTGATCTGGGAGTGCGTACTGCACTAGAGCAATACTGAATTTGAGAATAATTCTGCATCACACCCTCTCCCATTATTTTCACTTGTATCAGCATGACCTCAATTGTTGAGGGACATTTAAAGTGTAATACATGAATTAGAATGGAGGGCAGCATATATTATGACTATTGTGCGCAGTTTATCACGCTTTGCCAAACGTGATTAGGAAAACGTGATGTCTTAAAAGATAGGAAACTGCACATTCAACTCCCTTCTCTTTAAATGTCATTTACCTTTACACAGATCTTATTTACATATATTTTTCGAAATATAAGCAATATAGACAGAGCGGTGTATCATGCAGTATGATGACATTGAGAACGAGAAAAGAGGGGTAAGTAGAGGGTTAAAAAAAAGTTCTTCACCCCAAATTTGTCATCCTGTTGCAAAGAGACCATCTCTCTCTCTTTCGACATTATTCAAAATATAGAATCGATAGTTGGGAATATTCAGCAAAATAAAGCAAGAGAGGTAGGCAGGTGCGAGGTCACGATTCTCTACACGTGACCGTCGGCGCTCTTCTGCCGACCGGACAACCTCACTAAGATGTTGTGTTTTACGAAGTTTTTTTCTTATTCAGATGATTCTGAAGTGGATGAAAGTCTTTCTCGAAA
>NC_091587.1:13025547-13028047 GCF_042767895.1 Penaeus vannamei | reverse complement strand
CACTAACAGAGAGCGAATATTTAGTAAATACCGCAATGAAACACTAATAATCATAGTAAAGTAACAGAACTCAGAATTTTAAGAGGTGGGAGAAGAGTGTTACTGATAAATGAACACTAGTTTGTGTATGTTTACGGTACGGGTATATAGAGTAATATAACAGAATAGACATAACAAGTAAAAAAGTGAATAATAATGAACGATCTTGAAAATATAATTTTGTCTAGAATTATTATGTCCTTTTATTTATTTCTATTTATTCTTTTACCTCTTCCCTAACCATATATACATGTTATATTCAATTTCACTAATAGATACATAAGCAATTCCTGTAGTTTTATCTTGTTGCATCGTATTGTGAGGAGTATTGTTCCCTCACACACTGTGATCATGAGTGAATTCATGTTTTGTTGACTAGATTAATGTACATATTTTAGAAATACGAATGAGAACTGGTTAAGAAGCAGAGACGCATCTAAATGATTTTATTAATAAATAATGAATAAACATAAACGATATATAATTGTTATGAACCGTATTTGGAAAATGCAAAGGTATGAGTGAGAATTAATATTTTTGCAATACAAGAAATGCATTGAGACCGGTTCCAAATATATATATATATTTCTGGCGAAGATGCATTATTATTATTATTATTGTTATTATTATAATTATTGTCGTTATTACTATCATTACTATTACTATTATTGTTTTTACTGATACTGATATTATTAGTATCTATATTATTTTCATAATTTTTGTTATCATAATCATTAACTGTTTAATCATTATCAATATTTCTCTTATTATTATTATTATTACTATTATTATTATTATTAATGGCATCCCCCTCATCATCAATCACGCGACGATGATGACGGTAATGAGTGGAAACCAACACGGCATTCGAGATGGTCATGTTTTCCTGATAACACTCCTATCCTTAACAAACGAATCGCGGCTACGTTATCGGCCCCGATAACTGGGGAGGAGCTGACAAGCATCTGGGAAATGGCGGGATAAAAGCGGTTGGTCGAAGTAAATCGCTTAGTGATTTAGCTCTTGAGATGCACATTCATTTCAATTAGCCGAACGCCCTTTCACGGAGCTGTTCCCTCCCTACACACCGTGGTCAACAGAGCCTCGTATATATTGGCAAGATGGCGCCCGGGCAAAAATCTGGGTCTCGTACCGATGGTTTTTACTTTGGCTAGTAAATCCAGAATGGCTAGTCTGCTAGTCTTCAGGATCCCCCTTTCCGTTATTAACATGATTTTTGCGTGTTATGGAGAAAACAGTTTTTCTTGCACTTTATACATAGCCTATTTGATGGCAGTAATTTGAATTTCAACTGACTTCCCTTATGTCCAGATTCTTTTGTCACGTGATTATCTATTACAGTTCTTATTGGCTCTAATAGACTGGCCGCTAGTGTCTATCGTGACGTCGTGGCCGAAAACAGTTCCAATTGGCTCATTTGATTTCCGTCGCGTACGTCATCCGCTACAATTCCGTCCGCATATTTCGTCGCCTTCTCGATTTCGCGCCATTTTCTCTCGGTGGTGGATAGGCACGTAACTTGGAGCGTTTGGAAATGTAAAGCTTTGCCCTCTCTACTCCTCTTACTATAAGCTAACGAAGGAAATGTTGTAAGAAAAAGTTAAACTATTACTTTTCATAGCAAGGTCAGATTCTTCAGTTTTAGTGCTAGCTGTCATTTTCTTCATAATTTTCCTTATTATTCTCATCAACATTTAAATTATTATTACTATGATGCATACTGTTATTATAATAATTACTAAGAATATCATTTATCAACATTGTCGGTGTTAATAATAGTTACCTTTAACATAACACCGTTTTCTGTATCTTGGAAAGTGGTCTGAGAAATTACCATTTAAGGCTGACTTTGCTAAATGACTTCTAGAGTTTATTTTGATTAATTTTATTCATCTTGCCTCTTGATTAGCAAATAATTACTTAATAAGCCTGAAATATTAAAACATATGATTCAGATTTGATATTCATCGGAATATCAACAGACTGAGTAAAAGTCATTATCATTCGTAATTGTATTCGCAATAGTTATTGTTGATATCCTTACCATTATTATTTTTGTTGTTGCTGCTGCTGTTATTATTATTATTATTGTTATTATTATTACTCTTATTATTATTATCATTATTATTATTGTTATTATAATTATCATGATTATTATTATTATTATAGTGTTGTTATTATTCTTATAGTTTTATGACTTATTTTGTAGTTTTTTTATCATTGATATTATCATTGTTATTATCATTACCAATATTGTTATCATTATTTTATCATCTTTATTATTGTTATTATCATTATCATAATGATCAACATTATTGTTGTTATTGTGTTATTATTGTTATTGTTTTCATGATTCTTATTGTTGTAGTTCTTATTTTTATTATTGATATTATCATTATCATTATCGTCATTATTATAATTATTACCCATTATTATTGTT
>NC_091587.1:13010547-13013047 GCF_042767895.1 Penaeus vannamei | reverse complement strand
TTAAAGTCGGTTGTCTGATTTATTTAACTCATTTATTTATTAATTATTTGATTATTAATATTATTATCATTTTCTTGTCGTCGCTGTTGCTATTACTGCTGTTATCATCCCCATCATTATTATCATTACCATGTAAAATAACGATCTTAATAATCTTCAATAATAATAATAATGATAATAATAATAATAAAAAAAATAATAATGATAATAATAATAATGATAATAATAATGATGATGATAATAGTAATAATAATAATGATAGTAATAATAATAACAACAGTAATAATAATGATACTGTTATAACTTTTTCATATCATCATTATTATCTCTGCTACTACTACTATTACAACTACTACCACTACTACTCTTGTTATGATTATCCTCATTTTCTTAATTCTAAATATAATAGAAAAAAACGACCAAGTAAAATAAACAAACAAACAAACACAAAACGCCACCTTACAAAAAAGTAAAAAAAAGTAAAGAAGAAGAGGAGACAATAAAAAAAGAATCAGAAGAGGAAGATAATGTATGGGCACAAGAGAGACACAAAGAGCAGGATATGGGGTAATGATCCACGTAAATGAGTGAATTACCTGTCACCATTAGACAGTTTGTGCTCCTCGCCTGACAGGATTACGAAGGGGAAAATGCCCGTTTTCCCTTATCTCGAGCGGTAACTGTCAAAATTTATCAGCTGTTATTATGCAAGATATTTTCCCGTTGACAATGAGCCGCAGAAATGAATGCTACGTGGATTATTCTGCTGTTGAAACTCATGGGCTTTTGTGTTAGTGCAGAGCTCCGTATCTGGTTTGGCTTTTCGTGGGTATTTCAGAAAAGCTTGATTGTTGGAGCTTTTAGGTTAATTTGCATATTCCTGAAAATTTGACTCGTGTGTTTTAGGTTTTAGGCTGCGGTCGAATTTCTGAAACGTTGATTCTTGATTGATTTCTGAGACTTTAATTTTTCTCTGTTTTGGCTTTTCATGTGTATTTCTGAAACTCTTGATTGCTGGAACTCAGGTTGATTTGCATATTTCTGAAACTTTGACTCGTGTGTTTTAGATTTTAGGCTGCGGGCGTATTCCTGAAACTTTGATTCTTGACTGATTTCTGAGATTTCTGAAACTCTGGATTCTCGTCACTTTTAGGTTAATGTGCATATTTCTGAAACTTCGACTCGTGTCTGATTTTGTTTGCGTGCTTATTTCTGAAACTTTTATATAATTTTCTCTGTTTTGAGTTTCATGTGCATTGCTAAAATTTTGCCACGTGTCTGATTTTGGTTTCGTGATCATTCCTGAAACTTTGATTCTCTTTTGTTTCAGGTTGCACGTTTGTCTGAAGGTCTGATGTCTGATTCGGAGATGTTCTGAAACCTTGAATATTTTATGTCTGATTTTTGTATTTGTAAATATCTGAAATATTAAATCGCGTTTGCTCTGGTTTTGTTTGTTTATTTTCTGAAGTTCTGAAGTTTTTACACGTACATATGTCAACCTTTATCTTCTCTGTGTTTAAAGGTTTCATTTATGTGCATCTGAAGTTTGAACTCATTTGTTCCTGAAGTTTTGATACATTGTTTGTGTCCACTCTAAACTATCGGCTCTTTGTAGTTTTTATGTCTGATCTCTGATTTAATGAACTTTCCTAAATTCTGAAGCTGCTCATTTATGACCTAAGTTCTGGTATTTGTGCATTTATGAAAATGAAAACAGTCACAATAAGAATTGAAAATAAATGTAACGTTTCGAACTGTTCACGAATTCCTCTTCAAACATAATGAACCGAAATGGATCCATTGTGTACACGTTACTGTGCTTGTGCTTCTGTTGGTGTAGATATATGTTTTGCGTATAGGTTCCATGTCCAATATTTATTACGTTAAACTTCCTGTCTAATGTTCCTACTCACGTCTCTATTCCATGTTTATTCATATCTGTTTAGAGTTATATAAAGTATCGGCCTCATGATTGAAGGAATTCTTAGATTGAAAGCTCCCGAAGCTACATGGTTGTGCTATTAATCTTTTATTTTTGTTTTTGTTTTATTGGAAGCAATATTCATAGCAGAAGCAGGGCTACCGTTCGCATAAGTCTAATATATATATTTATATATGTATGTATGTATATATATATATATATATATATATATATATATATATATATATATATATATATATATATATATATATATATACACACACACGCACACACACACACACACACACACACACACACACACACACACACACATACATACATACATACATATATATATATATATATATATATATATATATATATATATATATATATATATTTGTATATGTATATATGTATACACACACACACACACACACACACACACACACATATATATATATATATACATATATATATACATATACATATATATATATATATATATATATATATATATATATATATATATATATATATATATATTTTTTTTTTTTTTTTTTTTTTTTTTTTTTT
>NC_091587.1:12980418-13005418 GCF_042767895.1 Penaeus vannamei | reverse complement strand
TTTATGGCGGCATGTTTACTTTTGGCTATAGAAACATAGCTGTAGTGCTCCACCGCCCTATAATGAGGCGTGTCTAATGATACCCTTGTAGGCCTACAGTTCAATATCTTATATCAGTTAGGAATAGTAAAATAGTAATTTTTAAACTCTTTTGTTAAAGTATAGAGTTATTTTTTGTATAAAAGTATAAAGTTGATATAGTATAGTATAAAGTACTTTTAAAACCTTTCGCCAATGCTGGCGTTCGCCTGGCGAAGCTTCGCCAGGCGAACATCTGAGTGAGGGAGGCCTTACTTTTAAACTAAGGCAGGTGTTCGCCAGGCCTGGCGAACGAAAGGGATCGCCAGGCGCTAACATCTTGGATTCCTGCTAAATCTAGCGCTTCGGCGAATGAAAAAAAAACGCCAGAAAAAAACAAAAGGTTTTAAAAGTACGGGCCATAAAGTTAACCTTGTTATAGTATAAAGTGTAGTATAGCATAAAGTATAAAGTTAATTTTGTTATAGTATAAAGTTATTTTCAACTTCTTTGTTATAGCATAAAGTTGAATTTTAACTCCTTTGTTATAGTATAAAGTGAGGCTTGCGGAAACAACATTTTCGTCTTCTCTCGAGGTTAATAATTAAGTTCAGGTTATGTTATGTGCCCTGCACATGTAAACAAATTTGCGCTAGATTTAGCGGGAATGCAAGATGTTAGCGCCTGGCGATCCCTTCGCCCGCCCTGGCGAACGTTGGGTTTAAAAGTAAGGCCTCCCTCACTCAGAGGTTCGCCTCAGAGGTTCGCTACGCCAGGCGAACGCCAGCACTGGCGAAGGTTTTAAAAGTACGGGCCTAAGCTGTCTCCTCATACAAGCGAAAAGGGTTTCAGGGTCATGACGGGCGGGTCATGCTGTAATACACGCCTGCTACCACTATTAATAAACAGCTCCCGTGTCTGAAAGTTGCATTCTGCAAGACCCGCGTTGTAGTAAGTATCTAAGCTGGAAACACTACAGTACAATGGGAGGCGCTTAGAGCCCGCGCATTTTAAACATTTCGATAGTTTTCCGTCGTTTGATTTGTAACTTTAAGATGACGATAACTAATAACTGTTATTTCCTAATGTTGCATCAGTGGTTTATTAATTGATACAATTCAAAAACAAAATCAGATCCGTCAACACGAGTATGTGGGTGGAGCCGCATCTTTGGCAACAGCGCAGAAACATCGGCACGTTGCCGTCGCGATCGGCCTGCAGAATGTCGCAAATGAAAAAAACGACTTTCTAGTGTCGTGAGACAGTTTCTTGTCAGCGGAGAAAAGCCTCAGCTATCTGACAGGCCGATTTCCTGAGGCATCTATTAATTTTAATCTTCAACGTTGATATTACCTTGTCATCCTTTACGAATATAGACACGTTCTATATTTTCCGGAATATAAGATTTTTTTTTCTTTCAGTACCTGCGTCCGAATCCGTGATAATCAAGATTGGCGATGGCTTAGATAAAAAAAAAAAATTGACGAATGAAGTTTATTAATTGTTTTATTTAACGAACATAAGACTGTTAACGTGAAATATACTCGGTTATCAAAGAATACATTTGATAGGGTAACAAGCTACAAATGAGGGTTATATGGGAGTTAACGAGTTGGTAACGATGATTATTTGAAAGACAGCTGTGCGATTCGGACGAGTTGTTCTCGGTTACCATCACCAACTTCTGAAGTGAATCTTTGCGTGCAAAACAAAGCAAGGAAGAGTGTTCCTTTGTACTTTTACCTGTATAAATGTATTGATACAGTTCATCCTAATACAAAGTAAACCAATAAAATAACATAGTCTTAAATACAACACTTAGGCAATAAAAAGCACGCTATGAGTGGCGTATATTTCAGGCTGAATTTAACAGACATCCAAAACGCCGATGGTTCTGCGTCGTGGACAGCTGACTCGTTTAATTAGTTTGTAACAGAAGTCTATAACTCCATCAACCTTCCTTGATGTTAATTTCTGTTCTGTCACTCTCAGTATTTAATCTTAATTTATATGTACACATGTATGTGTATATATATCCACACACACACACGTGTATATGTATACACACACACACACACACGTGTATGTGTATATGTACACACGCACACACACACACACGTATATATATATATATATATATATATATATATATATATATATATATATATATACATATATATATTATATATATAATATATATATATTATATATATATTATATATATATATATATATATATATATATATATATATAACACACACACACACACACACACACACACACACACACACACACACACACACATATATATATATGTGTGTGTGTGTGTGTGTGTGTGTGTGTGTGTATACATATGCATATATACATATAATGTCGATGTAACTGTATAAGCAAATTACCAGTGGCATATTACACATTACCAATGCAATTCATAATGCGTAAACACACAGCCAGACCTGTATTATTGCAACCCTCTTCCATCAACCTCAATAGAGGAATAATTCTTTGCGCCAAAGAAGGTCTGAGACTCCCCTGCTCGACAAAGAACACGCCCCGCAGATTACTTATGCAAATCAGAGCTTCCCAGGTTATCCAACTTTCTGGAGAGTATTGCTTTCGTGCAATCACTTATGCATTAAATCTCGTACAATGTTCAAGTTGTTCAATATAGACGCCAGTATCTGTGTGGTAGACTGGCATTCACTCTATATGTTCAATAAAACATTCTAAAACATTGATCATTCAGTTCTTGGATACGGCGACTAAATAATATTTCCTGCATTTAATTTCTGATTCAACAGGCATTGCACTTTGATAGAATAATGCATCCTGAGTTTGATACCATGAACGTAATTTCTTGTTCATCCTGCTCTTACCCACTTTATCTCTCCCTATAAGAATGTGATTTATTTGTGGCCGCCATTAAGTTTGGGGTCTTCCTTTGTAAATTTGTGTTATTTATTAATTAATTATTATTTTTTTATTTGACAGTATTATAGCATCGCATCAATGATTTTATAGTAAGTTCCACAATATATATCTGGTTTATTATATTCGACGGAAAATCCGGAAATGATGAAACAGTTCCAGGAAAAAAGAAAAGAATGAATGAAAGAAAGAATAATGAAAGAAAGAAAGAAAGAAAAAGAAAGAAAGAAAAAAGAAAGGAAAATGAAAGAAAAAAGAAAAAGAAAGAAAAAAGAGAAAAGAAAGGAAAAATAAATGAATAAAAAACAGACGAGGTAAATAAGTATTTCCAGCAACATCGACCTCTGATAAGGAAACGATTGTTGACGAATTAAAAACACTTTTCGATGTTAAGCATAACAGCCCTGGGTTTCAGGGGGTTCGTGAGGATCAGAAAGAAATCAACATATATGTTAGTGTGTTATTTTATTGTTTACTTCGGTTTATTAATACTTTGTGTACCTCATACCCATATGAGGCAATCAAATCTCAATGAATAAAATACCTTATACACATTGCATGCAAAGTTGTTTCTCTGAATATTTTTGGGAAAGGGGGTTCATGGCTTTGATCACATTCTGCAAAGGGACCGTAACTCTAAAAAGGGTAAGAACCACTTCTCCAGGAATCGATTACAAGGCGATGCACGCAAGCACTTTGTGAACTCAGAACATGAACTTCGTAAGTATGAAAACAAAGGACCAGGGACCGGATACTCAAAACAGTTTACAATGTTGCATCTCACATCGGAGCCGTTACAATGTCGTAAGGCCTCCGAAGCCCATACTCGAAACAAAAGCAGCCGCCATGTTATGACGTCACACATTGTAAAGTATCTTGTAAAATACAACACCTCGGGAGCTCTTGTAGGGGTATCAACCCGGATATAGGAACTTTTATTTATCGGTTACATAGTCAGCAGTGTCTTATATAGCCCTTATTTAACCACACTGCCTTTTTATATGTTCAACACACCGGAAATTCTTGATATTCAGTATTGACTTGCCTTGTATGTTTAATTATTGTGATTTGAATATAGCATAACGAATGCCAACACTGTTGACAGACGACAGACACAACTTGGAATTGATAACCATTTATATATGTATATATATTCACATACGTATGTAAATGATATGTGTGTACATAAATATATATATATGTATATATATATATATATATATATACACATGTATATGTATGTATGTATACATACACACACACACACACACACACACACACACATATATATATATATATATATATATATATATATATATATATATATGTATATATATATATGTATATGTATATATGAACTCGTATGTATACTTATGTGTGTATACGTATATGTATGCATGTATATATATGTATATGTATGCATGTATGTATACGTATATGTATGTATGTATATGTACATATGTATGTATACGTACATATGTATACAAGATCACTGTTGTGATCTTGTGTCATCGTCAATATGGGTAGTGATTTTATGATCTGAATGTCTGCTAAAATTCATTTCTGTAGTCTTCACTACTTTAAAGGATGAATTTGCTATTTATAATTACTTCAAAAAATTAATATCTCTATTAGACTACATTTGTGAAGCACATTTACATGGTGAAAATTCTTCATTTAATGAAGTTAATTCAAGAAATAAGATTAATCAGTAAGTATTGAACCCGAATAATCATACCAAACAAATAAGATCCTGTGTGTAATCTTGCTTTATTTACGATGAGTTGTCTTTATTCTTATATATAGAAAATAAATCTCTCCTTTAGTCTGAGTTTGTGAAGAATGTTAATACGGTAAAAGGTATATAACTGCAGATATTCTAAGAAATAAATTATGTCAGTAATAAACATACAAAACTAAAATAATAGCAAACAAATAAGGTTGTGAATGAACTAATACCATACTTCATGAAATATTGTTGACCTTTGCCTTAACTCGTCAATTTTCTAGAATGATACATATAGCTCATTACTATTTCAACATTCTACTTTCTTTATGACATTATTCTTTGTTTTCATACTATGTTGTTTATCTGTGTGTGCTATTATGTTCTGTACTTGATATCACCTTCACATTTACGTTGAGTTAATTTGTTCATATGTTCAATAATAAAACGTTAATTTAAATTACATGAACAATTCCGTGACAGGAACATGTTATTAAATTATATAGGGTATTTGCTTTACTTCTGTGCCAACATTTCAACACCGATATTTTGGGTTCCTACAGCATATACTAAACAAAATTTACTTAGAAATCTTACCTATTCCTTCCATGTATTACTTCTCTTTACTGCTCTGAGGTCTGTGAATTTCCTACGCGTTTCAGCCACAGTCCTCGGAACGCGAGCGACAACATTCACCTCACAAGTCACACACTCCCAGGCGTTATTTATCACTTGTCCGGTTATTTTGTTGTCTATTTTCCCTAGAACCACACTCCTCCTCTTGTCCACAGCTTCTATTAGAGCCAACATCTATTCATCTGGGAAATTTGGCCTTCTTTTCTTTAAGAAGACAAAAGTGTGTAGACGATTTTTTTTTCTTTTCGAACGAGAGAAAACCAGGGACACGAATGGATATAACATCAATAGATTTACACGATCTGAGATTGGCTAATTAAAAAAAATTATTTTGCATAAACTGATGAGGTAATTATGAATTTGTAAAAAAAAAAAAAAAAAAAAAAATGCTGCTACGTTATTCTGCCAATGACATTTCATTTCCATGTCATCTATCTGTATATACCTATCAAAATGTGCGCGCATTTTTATAAATCATGTTTATTTCAGTTCTTTAAACTCAACTTATAAGCAGATAATGCTAGAAGAAGATGGACAGGTCTGCAAGACAACATATTAAAAGTTACACAACAAAATAGCAAAATGAACGTTACGGTTTACCATGTAATTGTTTCTAAAACTATCGATCAGGATACGACTCCGTTGCATGCGCCTTCGTGCTTCCCCGCAGTGCTTGGCGACGCCCTGCAAGGACTGGGGAGGCTTTGGTTTTTATCTGTGGTTTGTTGTTCTTGTGGTAAGCTTATATGTTTTTTCAGTTATATATATATATATATATATATATATATATATATATATATATACACACACACACACACACACACACACACACACACACACACACACACACACATATATATATATATATATATATATATATATATACATATACATATACACATATATATATATATATATATATATATATATATATATATATATATATATATATATATATATATACATATACATATACATATACATATACATATACATATATATATATATATATATATATATATATATATATATATATATATATATATATATTTTTTTTTTTTTTTTTTTTTTTTGACTTTTCTGTTTTATAAATATTGAGTAAATCTATGATGGGCAGCTGGTTGGCTCCCTGATGGCCCCGGAGGCAAATGGCGGTTACAGTGCAATGGCTCTGGGTTCTAGAGAGCAGAGAGCGCCATGGCGGGGGGGGGGGGGCGTCGTCGGCCAAACACTTTCCTCTTTAGGCCCTCTACCCAGGACCAGAAATTTTCGAGGAAGTTCGTGTCCAGGATGCAACCTCAGGTTAACATCTACAGAATGGGAGTCCATCGTCAGCAGACGAAAATCTTACGACGCATTCCGTAGCTTTCGATCGGACTCCGTTCCGTGCCAGTCCGTAAAGTTCAGCAGGACCCAGTACACAGCAAATTTCAACCAGTTTCCCTTGATGTTGCTCCACTCAGTCTTTGGCCCTCCCTTCCCGAACGGAATTTCGTTAGAACTGAGCAAATGGCAGGGTAATTTTCCCTGGTTGTATGGAAACTGCGACGGAGAAAAGACACTTAAGAAACTCAGGTCTGCCTTATATCCCTTGTTAGTGTTGAGGTTTAATAAGCCTCTAGGTTAGTACAGTGATAACGTGTCGGCCTCTTCCGAGGGGTCGGCGGTTCGCGCCCCGACCAGAAGTTGCAATTGTCGCCCGGAGGTTACTGCTGTGGCTGGGCACCAAGGGGGGAGGGGGGGGGGAGGTAAGGACTAAGCTCTGTCGCGTCAGCGCTCGCTGACATGCGTTATTCAGCCGGCATTAGTCGGCACAGGCTGGGCTCTCATATCCCGGGCGAGGTTCAGCCTCGCATATCGGACTTATCTTTATCCCTGAGGTTTAATGGACAAAAATACAATGTAAATAAACTGCACACGCTTACACTTATATCCCTCACTACGTTTCATAAAAAAAAATGTGTACCTGCCTGAGAATGGAACATGTCTTCCTGTCAATGGACATGATAATCGACTTTGAAGAGACCGTTGAGGAGAGGAAAAAGCAAGATACCAAGAGCCGAGGACGCGGCTGCCGTCACTTCTGACAGGGATCGAGCAGTTGCCAAGTACCACATGAGACAGAAAGCGATGTTGCTGTCAGAGTGAGCCGTGTTAATTTTCACCTTACTGGGCTAACGCAGGTTTTCATATTTATTTGTTTAAAGCAATAACCATTAGTTAAATCGTGGCTTGGTAATTACATGGGACGATATATAGAAAGAACCTTTCTTTTATTGCTTATTTTTATGGTTATAGAAAGAAAAAAGAAAATGAAAAGAAATGTTGCCTTGAAAAAGCAATTCCGAAAAACAGTGTACTGGAAAAAATAACCCGAAAAAAGTAAGGTGAAAGATTGAAAAACGGCAAAATTACATAATCTATTTTCCCTAGACACGCTTTTATTTTGGCTGCAAAACAAGATAAAATGATTCGGAGGTCCAGTCAGAATTATTATTATTATAATGATTATTAGTAATAGCACTAACAGTAATAATATCAATATTGGCAGTATACTTTTCTTAGAAGTAATCTTTCGGGCGTTATGAGAAAACTTATATATGCAAAAAAATAAATCTGAAATTTGAGCTTGGACATCCGAACTCAAGAATTCCATGCAATTTTGAACGTAAAAAGATCACGCCTGATATGCATGTGCGGCATTGTCTAAAAATAAGGAATTCTTTCTGTTGAGAACTTGTCCTTATCTGATAATGGAAATGCATGAATTCTTCCAAAGTTGTTTACATTTATCATCAATCTTATCATTATTGTTATTTTGATAGTGTTATTGGTTTCATGATTATGAATGCTGTTACCTGAGAGACCTGAAGATGGAATCCAGGAGGATTTCGAAACTGTTGTCTCACTTATTTCAATAAATAAAGTTTGTGCATTGTAGGTTTTTCTACCATTGCATCAACATGTTTCTTTGTTCATACGTACATACATACATACATACATACATACATATATATATATATATATATATAAATTTATATATATATATATATATATATATATATATATATATATATATATATATATATGCACAAACACACACACACACACATATATATGTGTATATATGTAGATGAATATATATATATATATATATATACATATGAATATATGTATATATATATATATATATATATATATATATATATATATATATATATATATATATATATGCGCGTGTGTGTGTGTATATATATACATACATATATACGTATATATGCACGCACATATATGCATGTATGTATATACACACACACACACACACATGGAAGCATCACTGATCAACACGCCATGGTTACGAAAAGCAATTTGCGTCCACCTTTCTACTTTAAAAAGAAAAGAAAAAAAAACGCCGCATCAAAACCCGAAACGATTTCTTCCCAAAAGCCAAGACAAAAGAGGGGCCACAAGCCCTCCAAGGAGCTTAACAGAGTGCTTAATCACTAACAGCCCGGCAGGTAGTTCGAGGCTTCCCGGTGAGGAGGGAGACCGGCAGCGAGGGGAAGGGAGGTCAAGGCAAGAGGGACGAGGAATAAGGTTGAACTACACGTTTTCCAGGGAAAGGAGAGAAGGAGAGAGCGAGAAACCTTTCATATTATCACAAATGGCTATTATTCATCTCTTCAGCACTAGACTTACCCCTTCCCCCTCTCCCTCCCTTCCCCTTCCCCCAGCCCTTCTCCTTCCTTCCATCCTACCCACTACCCTCACCCTTACCTCATAACCCCATTCTCTTCCTTTCTTTTTCCCTCTCCCTCCTTTCCCTAACCCCTCCTCAATTTCCTCTCTCTTCTGCCTTTACTCCACCCCCCTACTCTCCCTCCCCCTCTCCACTACACCCTTACTTCTTACCTTACCCATTATCTCTACCCCTTCTCCTCCCTCGCCACTTCTCTCATCTATACTCCTAAGCCCTCCCCCCACCTCCTCCCTTCACCCCACCCCTCCTCTCCAGCCCTACCCACACCATCCCGTAATAGCGCCCCCATCCCTTCCTCTCCACCCGGTACTTCTTCCCCATCTCTCCCCCTCCTACTCCCTTCCACCCCTTCCTGCCTTCCCCCACCGCAACCCGTAACCACTTAGCACCGAAAATTACGAAAAGACATCACAAGCCCCCCCCCTCCCCCCAAAAAAAAAGAAAGGGGGGGGGGGGCAATCAGCTGAACGTGTCCCGAGGATCATGACGCAGATCAGGTGGAGAGCGAGGGAATGGGCGGGGCTTGAGTACTCACCCCGTCGCCCCTGTCAAGATCTGGATCCATTTTAGCCACCTCCTCCTCCCCCAATAAAAGAAAAAAAAATGTGTGGTGTGGGGGGGGGGCGCAATCATCTGAACGTGCTCCAAGGATCATGACGGAGATCAGGTGGAGAGCGAGGGAATGGGCGGGAATCGAGTACTCATTCCGTCACCTCTTGAGAGAAACTTGGATCCATTTTAGCTCTCGGAGGTCGCTAGGTCAGTTTGCCGGATGTGGACGGGGCGGAGCAGGAGGGGGGGAGGGGGGTTGTAACTTGTCATGCGCTTGTTTGGTCAATTTTGTTAAAATCATCATTATTATTGTCGATGTTAGTATTGTTATCATTAATGACAACAACAATAATAATGATGGGATTATTATTACTGTATCGTCATCATTATTAGGAATTAATAACATCGCTATTATCATTATTAAGATTATTATTGGTAGTATTGTAATCGTCACTGTTGTCATTATGATCACTCCTACTACTACTACTACTACCACAATCTTTGCTGTTATTCATATTATTATCAGTATCATTAACATTTTACTATTACTACAACAACGAAATAACAACATCAACAACAACAACGAAATAACAACATCAACAACAACAACAATAATAATAATATAAGCTTTATCTGCTGCATCATATACTTTTCAAGTCTGTGAGCGAAACATTGGCGTATGAAAACTCATGGATGATGGTGATAAATAATATTACAATTATCATCATCATCATCATCTATATTATTAATATAATTTGTATGAAAACTAAAGACATGATAATATTTTCTGCAGTTGTGGAGCTTTACTCAAAGGATCACTTGCCACCTAACAAAATGTATACATATTCGAAAATATTAAGCCTACTCTAGTTGTGACTAAACTTGGACAGTGTTTATTCATCTATCTGCCTTTTGATAAATCTCAAAACACGTGTATATCTATTATTCATGTAAATCCTTGTTTCTCATTGACGAACGTGTTAACAAGCTGAATGGACAGGTTGGCAAGCCTGTGTGGGCGGAGCTTAGACTTGAAACAGGAACAAAACATGCCTAAGAATTGCAAGAGGTTTCATATTATAAGGAAACTGCAGATACAGACTTATTATTATCTATATTGTTATTATTAGTAGTACTGGTAGCAGCAGCAGTAGTAATGGTACAATTATTATCCCTATTGTTATATTGTTATTTTCATTATTCTCGTACTGATTATTATCACTGTTGTTGCCGAGAGAAAAACACCGAGACAACTAACTGATTCAAAACAAGGAAGAACCGAGACGCAAACGAACGAAACGGAGACAGCGAATCCCGAAGCCAAAACGAAGCGAAGCGAACCTAGCGCCTCCCTTTCGCAAAACTCTCTCGAAAAAAGGAAGTCTTTTGCATGCAACAGCGCCCATGTCATTTATTGTTTGCAGCTTCCATTTACGAGGCAATAATATCCGTACATAGCGAATGGTTCGAACACCTCGCGCTTATATAATCGGATAGAGCGTTTTAAACGAACACATCCGCGCGGCCGAGCATTCCCGCGCAAATACATAAACACGAATTCAAAAGCAGGAACGTACAATACTTCGCAGGTAACAAGGGGCTTCCTTTTTCGGAATTGTGAGGAATTTAGTCTCTCTTGGGTGTGTGATATCCTCCCATGTTTATCGACGCGTGGAAAACAAAGGAATGTATTTTTGCGCGGTGCAAATGGCTTGTAAAATGAATTATTATCGCCCGCGCCCGCGAGGTAGAGGCGGTAAACACACACAGACATAGAAGCACGCAAATGCATGAGTATTCACAAAGATACAGAAATCCACGATTATATATGCACGCAAATCCACGAGTATGCACAAACATACGCGAAAATATACTAACGCATACACACGCACACAACTCTTCTTACACACAGTAAAACGAAATACCTTTATAGTTCGTCATCCTGGTCTATCAGTGAAAAACAAACATTAATGTATAATATGATTTACTGAAGAAGACACTAATCCATTTGTTAAAAGAATATGCAGCGTTATTGCCTAGACAAAATAATGAAAAAGTATCTCAATATGATTAGCAACATCACTATCATCATCACTTCTATCGCTACCAACATCACAATCACCAAACCATCAGTATTATAACTATAACGACCATCACCCAATTTTGCCCACATTACCTTCACCATCACTCCAGACAGCATCGCCACACCATCAATGCATTTAAAAGGTCTCATCATAAGTAACACATAACATATTCTAAATTTTTCTTTAAAGCACGTTTAATTAAAATTGGGAATAAGATAACAAAGGCATACGTACGTACAAAGGGCGTATGGAAATTACTCGTCGGTCCCTGATTTTTGAGTCGGGAAATCTGTCTAAACCGGACACCCGCGTTCAGGTCGAGTCTTAATAATGCGCAAGGTCTTAATGTGCTATACAGGATACAGGATTTCCACGCAGTACGCCACCCAAACAGTCACTGGAATTTTGCTCTGACATTGCCGATAATGGCAATGTTGGCAACTTTTGGGACTTAGAGAAGCCATGATCACAAATGAATAAAAATAAAGATAAAATGAAAATAAGAAAGGAAAAGTGAAAGAGAAAGAAAAGGAAAAGATGCTCCAACGGATTTCTCCAGCTGGCCCAGCGGAAATTTACCAAAGGATCCCCAACCGCCCGCCAGGTAGCGCCTCTCGGGTCGTTTGCCAATGGATGATAAATACTCGACTACGATCACATTTAACCATTCCATTTACTGTATATTATTGCGTTCAACTCGAGATACGCATTTCTTGAAAACAAATAAGGCAATAAAGAACATGCAGACAAACAAAGGAGAAAGAAATATGTCCCTGAAATACGTTGGACACATCGTCAAAATGAACAACCATTTTTCCACATAGTTGACTAATTAGTCCAAAGAATATTTACCATCTAATTAAAACGACTTCTCCCTCTGAGCCTGAACCTGATTAGCCCAATTCCTAAGAGTCTTTCTCGTGGAATTAAAATCATGTATCCGGAACCTCAATCAATTTCGAAGCCAGATACAGGTTTCGAACGGACGCGGCAAAGGAGCGGGTTAGGACGAGGAAGGTCATTAGAAGCGAGCATGGATTTGGAGGAACGAAGTCCGTGAAAAGGTTGGAAAAGAAGGAAAGTGGGTAAAATGACAATGATGATAACAAAGAATGATGATGGTGATCCTACTACTACTACTATTACTGATGGTGCTGCTGCTGTTCCTACCAGAACAACTACCACTACTGCCACCACCACCACCACCACCACCACTACTACTACTACTACTACTACTACTACTTCTACCACCACCACCACCACCACCACTACTACTACTACTACTACTACTACTACTACTACTACTACTACTACTACCACTACCACTACCACTACCACTACCACCACCACTACCACCACCACCACCACCACCACTGCTACTACTACTAATACTGCTGCTGCTACTACTATTTATAAGGATAATAATAATAGAAGTAGTAATAATGATAATTATTGTGATAGCAATGATAATAATTATTATGATAATAATGATAAACATGACAATTATAATGATAATCACTATCATTATCATTATTGTTAGTGTTGCTGTTATCATTATTATTATTATCATTATTATTATTATTATTATTATCATTATTATTGTTATTATCATTATTATTAAGAATGGGCAAGTAAATGAATATATAAAACATCACTTTCTCCCCTCTCTCTCTCTTCTCCACGATATTCCTTTCCCCTCTCCTCCTTTCTCCCTCTTCTACTTTAAATATTTTTCCTCCTCTCTAGCTGTCTCTATCTAATTCTCTCTCTCTCTCTCTCTCTCTCTCTCACTCACTCACTCAGACCTCCCCAACCCATCCCTTCTCTCCCCCCTCCCCTACCACCTCCCCTCCCAATTCCCCAACTACCCCTTCCACCCTCCTTCCTCCCTCCTCCTCCTCCTCCTCTCCTTTCCCCCATCGCAATAATGTTGTATAGTTAGATTCGTCTCTCGCGAAGGATGAAATATGACTTTGAGATAAAAATGTAAAGCCACACCGGACGGCCATGCATCAAGGCCCGAGATGGGAATCGTTGGCATAAATCCGCGGAAGGAAAATCGTAGACAAACAACAGTGATCTGTGATTAATCTGGGAACTGTGCCTCGGGGATCCCTGTCTCTCTCGTTGACTCTGTTTCTCTTTCTATCTCTCTGTCTATCTCTTTCGCGCTGTCTATGTTTCTCTCTCTCTCTCTCTCTTTATTTTTCTCTGTCTGGATTTTCGTCTGTTTCCTTTTCATTCTGCTTCTTCCGCTCTCTCTCTCTCTCTCTCTCTCTCTCTCTCTCTCTCTCTCTCTCTCTCTCTCTCTCTCTCTCTCTCTCTCTCTCTCTCTCTCTCTCTCTCTTGCTCGCTCGCCATCCCGCTCTTCTTTTCCCTTTCCTATATCCTTGCCCACCCCCTTCTTCCCTCTTTCTCCTTCTTTCCCTTAATTCCATCTCCTATTCTTCGCCCTTCCTCTCTCCGCTCTATCCTCTTCTCTACTGACCTTCCCCACTTCTTCTATCCTCTTCTCCCTACATTCCACCTCCTGCTCCCTCTCCTCTTCCTCTTAATTTCTCATAGCCTCTCCCCAATCCCCCGTTCTCCCCTTCTCCTTCCTCCCACATATTTCCCTTCTTCATTCTTCTCCCTTTCTCTTAATCAATTCCACTCTTCCTTTTCTGTCTTCTCCCTCTTCCTCTTCTTCGCCGTCTTCCCTCTTCTTGGCCCTCCTCTCCGCATTCCCATTTTCCCTTTCGTTTATTTCTTATCCCCCCTTCCTCCTCCTCCTTCTTCCACTTCGCCCTTCCTTCTCCTCTCCTCTCCCTTCTACATCTTCTCCTTCCCCCTTCTTCCTCCCCCTCTCTATCTTCCCCTTCTCCCTCCCTCCTCCCCTTCTCCCTTCCTCCTCCCCCTCTCTATCTTCCCCTTCTCCCACCCTCCTCCTTCTTCTTCCTCCCCTTCTTCCTTCCTCCTCCTCCTCCTCCCATCCCTCCACCTACATGACGCTGTGATAAATCATCTACATGCTTTATCAACACTGAGATCTTGCAAAAGGATAAAGTGATTGAGGATGTTGCAAAGGATATTATTGCAATGATGTCTTGAAAGAGCGAGTGTGAGGATACCGATGCGATTACTGTCTAGGGTGTATGGTGTGTGGTGGTGGGTGTGGTGTTGGTGTGTGTTGTATGTTGTGTGGTATTGGTGTTGGTGTGTGGTGTATGTTGGTGTGATGTATGTTGGTGTGTGGTGTAAGTTGGTGTGTGGTGTAAGTTGGTGTGTGGTGTATGTTGGTGTGTGATTTAAGTTGGTGTGTGGTGTATGCTGGTGTCTGTTGTATGTTGCTGTGTGTTGTATGTTGATGTTTGGTGTGTAGTGTTGATGTTTGGTGTATGTTGGTGTGTAGTGTATGTTCTGTGGTGCATGTTGGAGTGTGATGTATAGTGCATGGTGTTGGTTCTTTAAAATGTAAACAGCACTGAACCCTACGTAGCTGTAAAGTACGATACTCCAAGTAGTTTAGCTTGGTGACCCTAGGTGTCGCATACCCCCGGAACATGCAATGAGACAAGATTTGTCACCATCACGTAAAAAACTGTACCGTCTCAATGCAAACCCTTTCATCTTTTATTTATTTATTTATCATTATTATTATTATTTTTTTACCAAAAGCTCGAATAAAGCGAATTATTTTACTGCGTTCCCTTTTGAAGTAACATCCCCGTATGGGATACAGCTGTACATCACCGCCTACGCAATGGTGGAACTCTGGAGGTTGAGGCTCGAAGTCCACTGAGGCCTCCAGGACACGAGTCAGGGGCAGGGGCTCATCGTCTACACCGACGAGACTGACTGCTACATCCTCTTCAACCCTTGGTGTAAATATACCAATTTTCCTGTCTGTGTAGTCTCATGTACAGTGCGTAGTCCTAAGTGAGGTTGCAGGTCATGTTACCCACTCTGTGTACTACAGGGGATTTGAAGATAAGTATACTTTTGTTCTTTTTATAACCTTTGCATTCTCTCTGATTTCACAGAATTTCTCGCTAGATTATCAGGTTTACCTCGGGGACGAGGAGAAGCTGGAAGAGTATGTGATGAATGACAAAGGCAGGATTTTCACTAACACCTACAAGCACCCTTATGGAGCTCCATTGCTGTGCATATCCTCGAGTTGAGCCGCATCGGCGACAGCGTGCGCTGAAACCCCGTCCGTGCGAGCCATCTCTGCGGCCGTGAGTTCTAAAGAAGTCTAAGTTCTCTTTAGCTCAAGCTGTAGGAAAAGAGATCATAGCAGGCCTAGCGTTATGGATGGTGGGATTAAATTGTCTTATGGCATAATGCAGACATTAGGACACATATCCTTTTACTTCGGTGAACAAATTTAAATATATTTTGCCTACAATATAATTAGGGAAAAGTCACACTAGTCCTAGCTTTTTCGAAAACGAATTTACACAAGTTCTCTATCCCTCTGAGGACAATACAATACGATAAACATACCTGGCTTCTAAAAGTACGCGTTTTCTCCTATTACTAATTGGCAGAAGAACTAATATACACACAATTTAAGCTACGCAGCTCCTCCATCTTTCTTAACATGGAGAAGCTGCTAAACGAATGCATGAAACTAAAATATATTTCTCTCCTTTCACATGTACACGTAACTGAAATACATTTCTTACGCCCCGCCTCTTATAAACAGGCAAAGCTAACACATGCACACATCTCTCCTTCTGACGAGGGAGGAATCCTGGAAGGGAAGAGGGGCACACCCTTCCGACGGCGTTGCCCCCTCGCCTGGACGGGGAGCGAGGATTCTGCAGCAGTACACGAAGAATGGACACAGGCCTATCAAGTACGGCCAGTGTTGGGTCTTCTCCGGACCTGTGACCACAGATAGGAAATGCACATGTGTGATTTTAAGTATATATCTGCCTCTAGATTGAGATTGATGTATGTGTGTCTTTATTGTTTATTCAGATGGACTGGATATTACATACTTAACTGCAATTACTGGAGCAAATCCAATGAAGAGAGAACAGAATGTAGATAGGCCTACATATACCGTCTCCTGTATGCGCCACGGGCAATGGCACCACCCAGGTTCAAATTCTAACTGCCTTATGGACTTGTATTAACCTTTAAGCTTAAATCGTATTCCTGCACATGAGCAGACACAGCTAGCCACACACACACACGCACACGCACACGCGCACGCACACGCACACGCACACGCACACGCACACGCACACACACACACGCACACGCACACGCGCACGCACACGCACACGCACACGCACACGCACACGCACACGCACACGCACACACACACACACACACACACACACACGATATGCTCCCCCACCCCGACCTGCACTCCTCCTCCAGTCTGCCGCGCCCTCTCATCCCCAACCGCTCCGTCACGCACTCCGTTTCCGGCCTCGACTCGAACTCCTTGACCATCGACAGATCCTTCACGAGGGACGGCGAGGAGCTCGAGGGCGAGGACTCCATCTGGTTCTACCACGTGCGGAGTGACGTGTGGATGGCCGTGTTTCACAATCTTTTTTGGGTGCGACCCTAAAGTCTTAGCATGAGCTAGCGACCCTAACTGTGTGAGTATGTAGTGATATATCCAACTATTTTCATTGTAGTTATACTTGCATATATATATTAACTTACGTTATCTTATACTTTCATAGATTTATATTACCAATGCATTGAATTTCAATAAACAAGCGTTAATAAAAAAAACATTAACTTTTACTGACTTATAAGCTATGGATTCTTTTATTCTTCTTTTAAGACTCTCTGGCAACCCTCAGAAAAACCCTGGTGACCCTCGTTTGGGTCGCGACCAAGGAGTTAGGAACCACTGCTCTAAGGGAATGTCACCACCATTCACCATTTCTTCTATTACCATCGTCATTATTGTCTTCACCACCGCTATCACTGATGTGTGATGTTTCCATTATTTTAATCACCATAATCTTCACTATAATCACCATTATCTCACCATCGCTATTATCTATAAGCAATAAAGCTATCACCTTCACCATCATCGCCATCACCATCACCCGTAAACAATACCACAATCGCTATTGCCTACATTCACCATGGTCACCATGACCTTCACCATCGCTATATTTGTACGCAATAACACCTTCACCATTGTCACCATCACCTTCACTTCCACCATCATCACCATCCTTTTCACCATCGTCACCATCACCATCGCCATCCTTGCCTGCACCATCATCTTCATTACTTTGCCTTCCACCATCGTCACCATCACCCCTTCACCATCACTTTCATCATCATCACCCTCGCCGTCCTTGCTTGCATCATCATCTTCCTCATTTTCCCTTCCAACATCGTCACCATCACCTCTTTACCATCACCACCATCACCGTCGCTGTCCTTGCCTGCACCATCATCTTCCTCACTTTCCCTTCACCATCCCCTCTTCACCATTATCATCGTCACCATCCCCTCTTCACCATCATCATCGTCACCATCATCTTCCTCACTTTCCCTTCACCATCATCATCGTCACCATCATCTTCCTCACTTTCCCTTCACCATCCCCTCTTCACCATCATCTTCCTCACCTTCCCTTCCAGCACCGTCACCATCCCGTCTCACCATCGCCCCCGCGCCGGTCAGCATCCCCGACTATCATCATTACTCACTTTATCACACCATATAACGGCGTCTTTTGTCCCTCCTGTTCTGGAATCTTCGTTTTATTTTCTCCTTTACACGCGAGATCCCTGTCGCCCCCTCCCCCCCTTCCCCCCTCCCTGGACCCCCTTCCTCTCTCCCCCTCCTAGCATTCTTCTCTCCCCTCTCCCCCTCCCCCCTCCCCCCTACCCGCCGTCTCTTTCTCTTTCTTATTCTTTCTTGTGTTTTCTGACGTCGCTCTCTCTCTCTCTTTTTATTTTTATTTCAAGATTTTTTTGATCGTTCTTTACTTTTCGTTTTTCGAGATTTTTCTTTTTAAATTTCTCTCATCAATTTTTCGATATTTCCTTTTTCTTTTTCATTTTTGAGCTTTTCTTTCTTCTCTTTCTTTGTTTCGTTTTCTCGACTTTCTATAACGTTTCCCTCTTTCCTTTATCTCTTCTTTTCGACTCTTTTCTCTTTTCTTCCGTCTCTCTCCTCTCCTCTCCCGGCCTTCACACCCTCTCCTCTTCTTCTTCCTCCGTATGCTCATTGTACTTCATTCTTTTCTTCTGCTTCTCCTCTCCCATTTTCCCTTTCCCCCTTCCACCTCCTCCTGTTTCCCTTCTCCCTTTCTAACCCCTATTCTTCTCTCCTCCCTACCCCTTCCCTCCTCATTTCCTTTTCCTATCCTCCCCTTTCTGTTCCCCCTTCTTCCTTCTTGTTTCTCGCCTTCCTCCCTCCCTCTCCTCCTCCTCCTCTCCTCTCTTTCCTCCTTTCTTCTTCCTCCTCCCTTTTCCTCTCTCCACCTCCTTTTACCCTCCCCTTTCCCCTCTATTCACTTCCCCTCCCTCCCTCCTCCTCCTCCCCCTTCCCTTATTTTCCCCCCGTGACTGGCCGATGCTCTTTTGTTTTATTAACAGGAGTACTTTCGCTCTCCTTACAGATCTGGTTTTATGGCCTGGTTGAGGGTCTGTCGTTGCGCAGGTCGCGGGTTCGCCTTCGTCTTCAGGGATACACGGGCTTCATATGCAACCGTGCATTCCCATAGGCAAACAGACGGACACACACATACGCACACCCACCCATCCACCCAAACACACATACACTCACACACACATACACTTACACCCACACATACGCACACACCCACACACACACGCACACACACACACACACACACACAGACACACACACAGATACACACACACACACACACAACCACTTTATGTGCACATCCGAGCAGACTCACACATAAACGTATATCAAACCTTCCCCTCCCCCTCCCACGCCCACTTCAGAGGTAAGAGGTCAGAAGCTACGTGTTTTTCACTTTTCAAATACACAGAAGTCAAAAGTCAGTGGCCGGAGACCAGGAATCGGAGGTCAAAGGTCAGAGATACGGGTTCGGAGGTCACAGGCCAGTGGTCAGAAGTCGAAGCCATGGGAAAGGGGGCTGGAGCTCAGAGAGGTAGGGGGTCGGAGGCCAGGGATCAGAAGTCAGAGGTAGCTCAGAGGTCAAAACTCAGAAACTAGAGGTCGGAGGCCAGAAGCCGGGCGTTGGAGGCCAGAGGCCGGGCGTCGGAGGACAGAGGTCGCGCAGGACGTAATGACACGGAGGTAACGACTCCTGATTCGCGGAGGTCGAGCTGCTGCCGCCGCGCCTCCGAAGTGCTGCCGCGGGACCTCGAGCGCAATCTGGAAGACGCCTTTCGCACACGGCTTTATGGCCGCCGGGTGCCCCCCCCCACCCCGGCCCCTCCCTCCTTCCTGCTACTCCCGCTCTCCCTCGTTCGCCTCCCCCTTTCTCCCTCATTCTGGTGCCTCTTCCGCTGATCTTCTTACTCTCCCTTCCTCCTGCTCTCTCTTCCTACTTCCTCTTCCTCTCCTTTCCTCCTTCCTTCTTTCTTCCTGTTACTCTACTTTCCTTCTTCCTGCTTCCTCTTACTCGCCCTTCCTCCTTTTTCCTATTCTCCCTTCCTCCTTTCTGCTATTCTTCCTTTCTTCTTCCTCCTTCCTGATACTCTCCTTTCTTTCTTCCTCCTACTCTCTTCCTTCCTCCCACTCTCCCTTTCTCCTACTTTCTTCTTCCTTTCTTCCTCCTTCCTGCTACTTTCCTTTCCTTCTTACTCTTACTCTCCCTTCCTCCTTCCTCCCATTCTCCTTCGTTCGCCTTCCCCTTTCTCCTTCATGCTACATCCTCCTTTTCCCCCTCCTTCCTTCTGGTGCCTCTTCCGCCCTTCTTACTCCTTCTCTCCCTTCCTCCTCCTACTCCCGCTCTTCTTCCTTCGTTTTCTCTTTTCCTCTTTCCTGTCCTCCTTACGTCTCTCCCTTTCTCTTTCTTCTCCCTACTCCTTTTTTCTTTCTTTTTGGCGTTTCTTCTGCTCTCCCTCCTCCTTTTTATCCCCCTTTGCTTCTATTCTCCGTTTTTGTTTTCTGATGCCTTTCTGCCTTCCTTCCTCCTCTCCCTCCCTCCCCGCTAAACCAGCCTTTTATCTTTCTTTTCTCCCCCTCTTTTTCTCCTTCTCTCCTTCCCTAGCCCTTTGTTTGACTCTACTTGCTCAATTTTCTTCTCCTTCTCTCCTTCCTCCTCTTACTCTTCTTTCATTTCCCCCTCCTTCTATGCCTCCATCTCCATATTCTGCCTACCTCCTTTTTCCTCCTCTCCCATCTCTTCACTCTTCCTATCTCTCGATCTCTCTTTTTCTCTTCCTCCTCCTCTCCCTTCCCTTCACTCTTCCTCTTTTTCATTCATCTCTACCTCCATATTTCCTATTACTCTCGTATGCCTTATCTCTGACCTTCCTCTTCTTCTTTCTTTCATCCTCCCCTCTCCCCTTTTCCTCTTCCCGTCTCTACATCTTTCTCTTCGCTCTCCCATCCTTCTAAAATTAAATTAAGTCACAACAGATCAAGATCAAGAATGGAGACGAGAATTCTCTTGTCAATATACACTTTGGTTGAGGATTACAGCACTCTTTCCTGCTTGAGGTGTTGCCACGACGGTTGATCACAAGCTGGCAATATTGATTTACAGATGGTGTTAGTAGGTCAGTACTGCTTCTGCTAAGACGCTGGGAGGAGCGACACGCAGTTGCCTTTGGGAGCACTAACAAAATTATTTGACATGGCTGTAATACTTTGTCATTCCTGTCCGCCGATACGGTCGTTGCTGGGCGTGTTTGGGGAAATGCTTCGTGTCGCTCTTTCATCTTTCTTTGTTGACATCAGTGGTTCACATGTTTTTAAACTCGTGTTACAACTCGCTTAGTCTGGACGAGCAATTAGTAGTGTATTTCCGGATATCAGATACACCTAGAGGACTCTAATCCTTATATATCCTGTCCCTGGTTATGCATAGATATTTAACGTAACGTAACATGAATATCAATTAGACGTAAAGTTGATGGACTTTCCTGGTGTATAACCTATGATTTATGTATATTTGTCTTAAGTTTCATACTTTTTTCAACATAAATTTTCGCACGTATGTACAACCCGGTCAAAAATTGGTCGACATTCCCCGCCAGAGACGTTTCCAGACACAGCCTACAGAGGGCGCAGCGATCGTCCACCGTTGCCGCTCTCCCGCCACCCCCCCCCTCTCTGTGTGAATAAGCACCGCGTCTTCAATAGCCCATATTTGGAAACATAAGCCTGTCGATTACCTTTTGTTCTTGGGCGTACAGTCTAATGAAGGATTCCGAGCCCGAGAACATGTTACATCGATTTTTCTATCGAATATGTGTTGCTCAATGGAGAACAACCTCTCTCCCATTTTCTTTCTTGTCGCTGCCATCGACGTGTCAGAATTATCAACATCGCCAGAAAATTGATCAGTGTTTGCTTTCTTTGGTCCAGTTTAACTTCATTGCAATGTTTTTTACACGATTTGTGTCATTTTAATCCATTCCTTAGCACGTATAATCAACATTCGTTATCAAAAACACACACGAAAGCGAGGATGAACGTGTATATATTTAGAGATACAATAATAACACATATTTTTAAACGCTAGTCCTAAAAATATCTAAATGACGCCATAAACAGAAAAAAAGAAGACAAATGGTTCTTTGCATCATCGCCGAATCCACAGACCCTTTTTTCTTTCATATTCATATTTAGTGTTTGTGTCTGAACGAGAGAGAGAGAGAGAGAGAAAGAGAGAAAGAGAAAGAGATAGAGAGAAAGAGAAAGAGAAAGAGAAAGAGATAGAGATAGAGATAGAGATAGAGATAGAGATAGAGATAGAGATAGAGATAGAGATAGAGATAGAGGTAGAGATAGAGATAGAGATAGAGATAGAGATAGAGATAGAGATAGAGATAGATAGATAGATAGATAGATAGATAGATAGATAGATAGATAGAGAGATAGATAGATAGATAGATAGATAGATAGATAGATAGATAGATAGATAGAGAGAGAGAGAGAGAGAGAGAGAGTGAGAGAGACGGAGAGAGAGAGAGACGGAGAGAGAGAGATAGATAGATAGATAGATAGATAGATAGATAGATAGATAGATAGATAGATAGAGAGAGAGAGAGAGAGAGAGAGAGAGAGAGAGAGAGAGTGAGTGAGATGAGGTAGATAGATAAATACAGACAGCCATTCAGACAAAGAAGACAGATAGCCAATAAACTACAAAAACAACAAAAACAGAAAAAGATATATAGATAGATAAAAAGAAAAAAGTTATGAAAATCGCACTAAAGACAAAGTAAGATTGGCTGATTTCAAAATTCATTTGGATCTGCGCTATCTGGTTCTTCCATTCTTAAAAAAAAATAAATAAAAAACAAGAAAAAAGGAAAGAGGAAAAAAATGAAAATTAAAAAAGAAAGAAAGGGAGAGAAAGAGGGAGAGAAAGAAAGAGAGTAAGAGAGACAGAAAGAACGAGAATCACAACCAAACAAACAAATAAATAAGTAAATAAACAAAGAACAAACTACAACTCACGTGAAGAATGCTGACTATTTTTCCTTGACAACTTTAAGTGGAAAAGAAACGATTCTTTCATTATCACAACCCACAACCGGTTCACAACAGCTTACGAAATGGCATATTCTTGGGTAAATTGAGATAGATAAAAATAGACTTAAACAAAGGGAAAAAACAAACAAACGATAGATGATAAAAAATGTGTTACATAAAAAGGGGACTAAATAAACCCAATTAAAACCGACTTAAAGTTCGTAGCAACTATCAATATGGTATATTCTGGGATAAATTGAGTTAGATGAAAATAGACAGGCCTTATAAATCAGGATAGAAACGAACGATGGACCATTTTAAAATTGTCACATAAGAAGAAAAAAAGTCCTAAAATAAACTTAGAAAACGAACAGATTCGAAAAGAAAACACAAGTATGATAAAAAAGAATGAAAGCCAAAGCGAGTGAAGGAAGTTTGCGAATTTGATGAGATGAAAGACAAATAAACCAAAAACGTAACATTTTCAGAAACAAAAACAGGTAATATTTTCAGAGCCTCTCTTATTCGAACGTTTCTCGCAACCATTGAGAAAAGTGTGCAGGGGGACACGGACGTAAATTTAATGGGGGACACGGACGTAAACTTAATGTGTAGAAAACGTAGAAAATGGGAATAAATAATTACATAATGTAAGATCGCAGAACTCAATCAATGCAGCTAAATAATGGGTTTAGAAAAAAACAAAACGAAAACTAAATACTATAACCTACTTAAGTATCTGGAAAGATAAGATGAGTCTAAGAGTCAAAATTGTATTCAGACATTCCGCTTAATTTTGGAAGAAGATGAAATAACGAAAAGGCGCTTACATATCATCTTTTCTGGTTATTCTCATTAGTAACTTTGACAGAGGAGGCTAATTTTACTGTGTTACAGGAACATAAACCGCAGATCTACAAAAATTTTCGTATAAAAAGTTCTGCTTCTTTTCAGCTTGCAATAGATTCCATCATTCTTTCCGTTATTTTTTTCCCTAAATTATCAGTGGTCTAATAATATTTGTGATACCATGATCTATGTATTTCCCATGGTTTATAGCTCAGCTGCTGATATGGAGAAAGCAACTTCACAAACTAAAAACACCTTTAGAATATTTAGTTTGTATCTTTTAGATTGTTAGACAGAAGTTATACTCTAACTCTTATTTCACATACATACCGAGCAGAATGCTTTTTTAAAACAACAACAACAATAATAATAATAATAATAATAACAATAATAATAATTATTATTGCTTGCTTTTGATAGTAAGTGGTCGATCTTATAGAACACAAAATCGGAATAAATATCGCGTTAGGAAAATGCTGTTTAATGATTTGCAATCTCTATATTGACTAGTGCATGATCTTATTAATGAATAAAAATATAATAAAAACGCATATACTTATTCAAAGATATCATTATTTTCTACATTCCTAACTCGACGCCATTAACAGTACATAAGAATTAACCCAGAGAAACCAAACTAATTATCCTGTGACCATAAATTCATAATATCGACGAAATTACCATACCATTATAATGCAACGTAATATGATAACCAAGAACGAATACAAACGTCATGCTATCCTGAATGTGTTATTCATATATGCTAACTTTGCAATTTAAGATGATACATAGTCTAGGTTGACAGGGAAACCCGAGTTTAAG
>NC_091587.1:12921672-12924172 GCF_042767895.1 Penaeus vannamei | reverse complement strand
TCTTCCAATCGCCTGATCCCAAATCACCTAATACTTGACCCCCCTAACCATCTAATTCCTAATCACACAATCCCTAATCACATAAACCTTAATCACACAATCCTTAATCGCCTAATCCCTAATCACACAATCTATTAACACCTAATTCCTAATCCCACAATCCTTAATTGCATAATTCATAATTACATAATCCCTAATTACGCAATCCCTAATAATCCAATCCCTAATTACCTAATAATCTAATCCCTAATTACCTAATCCCTATTTACCCAATCCCTAATCCCTCCCCCATTGCCCTTTTCTTCGGCGCTTTTACTCGGGACATAATCTTCGAAATGGATTTTTAAAAAATTCATTTTCCACCGGAAGCGATTATTAATTTTGGCGAAATATGTCTTAATGGGCGAGGCAATAACCCCGGGATTGTGTGCATGATTGGGGGAGGGGGGCGGGGGGAAGGGGAGGGGAAGGGGGAGAGGGTGAGGAGAGGAGGAGAAGGGGGTGAGGGGATGAGACGGGGGGAGAGGGACGGGGGGAGGGGGACAGGGGAGAGGGGGACGGGGGGAGGGGCGATAGGGGGGAGAGGAAGGGGACGGGGTGAGAGAGACAGAGGGGCGGGGGGAGGGCGGGTAGGAGGGGGGATAGGAGGGGGATGAGAAGAGGGGAAGGTTGAGAGGGGAAGGGGGTGAGAAGGGAGGATGAGAGGGAAAGAGAGGGGAGGGGAATGAGAGGGGAGGGGTGAGAGGAGAAAAGTGAAAGAGGGAGGGATGGGAAGTGTGAGGGGAAGTAGGGGTGAGGGAGGAGGGCAAGTGAGAGGAGAAGGTGTAAGGGAAGGGGTGAGGGGAAGCAGAAGGAGAGTGAGAGGGGGAAAGGGGTGAGAGGGGAGGATGAGGGAGGAAGGGGTGTTAGGTGAGAGGGGAAGGGGGTGGGAGGTGAGAAGGGAGAGGTCGAGAGGAGAGGAGTGAGAGTTGATTGAAAGGAAGGGATAGATATGGAAAAGGAGGGAGTAAAAAAAAAAAAAAAAAAAAAAAAAAAAAAAAAAAAAAAAAAAAAAAAAAAAAAAATCCAGGGTAAGCAATGGATAGCTCTAGAGGGGAGGGAGGGAAAGGGGAAAGGGAGGGAGGGGGGGAGGGAGGGTGCGAACCGGAAGAGGGCGGAAGGGGAAATATCAGGCTACACGCAAGCACGATGCAAGCGCCGAGTAAATCCAAACGGGGGGGGGAGGGAGAACAATGCGACGGTGCTTGAGGCGTCCGATAACCGATATGTCGAGTTTCGGGCGGGAAGGAAACGCGATTGAAGGGGGAGGGGGCAGGGGGTGAACGAGGGGAGGGGAAGGGGGGAGGGGGAGGAGGAGGGGAAGGGGAGGGGAGGGGGAGGGGGGAGGGGGTAGAGAAAAAGGAGGGGAAGGGGGGAGGGGAAGGGGGGAGTGGAAAAGAAGGGGAAGGGGGAGAGGGGAAGGGGGAGAAGGGGGAAGAGAGGAAAGGGGTAAAGGGGGGACTGGGGGGAGGGGAAAACTTGCGATTGAAGGGGAGAGGGGGGAGGGGGAGGAGGAGGGGGAGGGGGGAGGGGGAGGGGGAGGGGAGAGTGGAAAAGAAGGGGGAGGGGGAGAGGGGAAGGGGTGTGGTTGAAGGGGGAGAAGGGGGGAAGGGGGAGGAAACGCGATTGAAGGGGAAGAGGGGGAGGGGGAGGGGGGAGGGAGGGGGGGAGGGGGAGTGGAAAAGAAGGGGGAGGGGAGAGAGGGGAAGGGGTGTGTTGAAGGGGGAGAAGGGGGGGAAGGTGGGAGGAAACGCGATTGAGAGGGGAAGGGGTAAAGGGAGGAAGGGGGAAAGAGAGAAAGGGGGGAAGGGGGAGGGGGAGGGGGGAAAGTAGGAAGGGGGGGTGTGAAAAGAAGGGGGAGGAGGGAGGGTGAAGGGGAAGGGAGTGGGTTGATAGGAGAAGGAGGAAAGGGGGGGGGAAAAGGGGGAGAAGGAGGAGAGGAGGGAGAAGGGGGAAGGGGGAAGAGAGGAAGGGGGGAAGAGGAAGGGGGAGGGAAAGGGGCGAAGAATGGAAGGGGATGGTTGGGGGAAGAGAGGAGTTGGGAGAAGGCGAAAATAGGGGGAGGAGGGAATGGTGAAGGGGGAAGGGGGAGCGGGAGGAGGGGAGAGGAAGGAGGGAAGGAGGAGAGAGAGGAAAGAAGAGAGGGTGGGGGAGGAGACAGGGGAGGGGAAGGTGGGGGAGGCTCTGGAGTATGAATGGCAAGTGGTATGAGGGAGGGGTGAGCCAAAGGTTGGGGGAAGAGAGTGGCAGCATGTTGGGGAAGAGAAGAGAGAGGAAATAGGCAAGGTGAAGTAGAGGGAGGGGAAAATGGGGTGTGTGTGAGATCTCAGCTAGTGATGAAGGAGATGAGGGGGAGAGTATGGGTTGGCTTAGGGGAAGGGAGTGAGGGGGAATAGGGGATGGGTAAAGGGATAGGAGGCGAAGTAAGGAAGGGGGGATAAATAGAGGGGAGGGAAGGGAA
>NC_091587.1:12911672-12914172 GCF_042767895.1 Penaeus vannamei | reverse complement strand
GAAAAAAAAGAAGAACGCCCAAACCAAATGAAAAAGAAAGAAGAAGAAGAAGAAGAAGACGAAGAAAAGACGAACACAAAAACCAAATGAAAAAGAAGAATAAAAAGAAAAAAACGAACACCTAAACCAAATGAAAAAGAAAGAAAGAAAAAGGAAGAAGAAGAAAAAAGGACGAAAACCCAAACCAAATGAAAAAGAAAGAGGAAGAAGAAGAAGAAGAAAAAAAGATGATAACCAAAACCAAATGAAAAAAAAAGAAAAAGATGAAGAAGAAAACGAACACCCAAACCAAATGAAAAAGAAAGAAGAAGAAGAAGAAGAAGAAGAAAAAGACGAACACGAAAACCAAATGAAAAAGAAAGAAAGAAGAAGAAGAAGAAGAAGAAAAACGAACACCGAAACCAAATGAAAAAGAAAGAAAGAAGAAGAAGAAGAAGAAGAAAACGAACACCCAAACCAAATGAAAAAGAAAGAAAGAAGAAGAAGAAGCAGAAAAAAAGACGAACACCCAAACCAAATGAAAAAGAAGAAGAAGAAGAAGAAGAAAAAAGACGAAACCAAAACCAAAGGAAAAAGAAAGAAAGAAGAAGAAGAAGAAGAAGAAAAACGAACACCCAAACCAAATGAAAAAGAAAGAAGAAGAAGAAAAAAAAAGACGAAACCAAAACCAAATGAAAAAGAAAGAAGAAGAAAAAGAAAAAAAAGAACACCCAAACCAAATGAAAAAGAAGAAGAAGAAGAAGAAAAAAAGAAGAAAAAAAGACGAACACCCAAACCAAATAAAAAGAAGACGAAAAAGAAGACGAAGAAGAAAAAGAAAATAAAAGGCAGCCAGCGTCTTCATGACCGATTTTCACATGGCATTCTCCCGTCCTCCTTTAATGCATAACTGGCAACCGAGAAAGGCAGACTGCGCCCTTATTTCTCCGCCATTATGTAGACCTTCGCTTTCATAGTAACTACCATCATCCTTCGCTAATGGTTCCCTAACTCACTTTACCTCTCGCCAACTCTCTCCTCCCCTCTCTCCTCTCCTCTTCTCTTTCCTCTTCCTCTCTCCCTTCTCTCCTCTCTCCCTTCTCCTCTTTCCTCTTTCCTCTCTCCTTCTTCTCTTTCCTGATTCCTCGTTCCTCTGTCCCTCTCCCTTCTCCACTCTCCCCTCTCCTCTCTCCCTTCTCTCCTCTCTTTTTTCCTCTCTCCCTTCTCTCTTCTCCTATTTCCTCTCTCTCTTCTTTCTTCTCTTTCCTCTTTCCTCTCTCCCTTCTCTCTTCTCTTTCCTCTTTCCTCTCTCCCTTCTCTCTTCTCTTCTTTGCTCTCTCTGTCTTCTCTTTCCTGTCTCCTCTCTCCTCTCTCCTTCTTCTCTCTCCTGTCTCCTCTTTCCTCTCTCCCCCCTCCTCTCTCCCTTCTCTCCTCTCCTCTTTCCTCTCGCCTTCTTCTCTCTCCTCTTTCCTCTTTCCTCTCTCCCCTTCCCTTCTCCCCTCAACCCTCCTCTCTCGTGTGTCTTCCTCCCCTCCATGACTTTATCATTTGTCTTCTCCTGTTCTTCTCTTTTGCTTTTCTTCGTCGTCCTTTCGTACGTCCTTCCTTCTCTTACTTTTCCCCTTCCCTTTATGCTGCATCGCCCTCCCCCCTCTCTACCCCCTCCCCTCCTTCCCCTCTCATAGTTTGCATTCTAGTTGTCCCTTTATCTTGCATTATCCCCTCTCCCCCCTTCCCCTCTCTTACTTCACCCTCCTCCCCTTCCCCTTCCTATTTGTTACCCTCCCCTCTCCCCCTCCCCTGAACCCCCTTTCTCCCCCCGTCCCTCATTTCGTGATAAACTTCCCTCCCCTTCTTGTCTCTGTATTTTCTCCCTCTTTTTTCCCTTCGGTTTCCTCTTCCCCCTTCCTCTTTGCTTTCTGCTGTCCCCTTCTTCCCTTCCCTGTATCTCTCTTCCCCTTCGGATTAATCCCCTTCCTTCCCCTCACCTTTTTTCCCTTTCCTTCCCCTCACTTTCTTTATCCCTTTCTTCCCACTCACCTTCTTTTCCCCTTCCCTTTAACTTCTTTCCCCCTTTTCCCCCTCACCTTCGCTTTCCCCTTCCTTCCCCTCACTTTCTTTTCCCCTTTCTTCCCCCACCTTCTTTTCCCTTTCCCTTTAACTTCTTTTCCCATTCCTTCCCCTCACTTTTTTCCCCTTCCTTCCCCTCACCTTCGCTTTCCCCTCTTCCCCGGCCTTCATCCTTGCCCGCTGCCACCCACGCCGAGCCACAGCTTCCCATGACCCTGCTCGTCAATGCACCCCTCTGTTTCCCCTCCCTTCCCCTCTCCCCTCTCCTCTCTCTTGCCTCCACTTGACTCTTTCTCTCCCTTAGCCTTTCTCCTACCCCTGCCTGTCTCTCCTCCTCTTCTTTTTTTCCTCTTCCCTCCACTCCCCTCTCTCCTCCTCCTCCTCCCCTTTTTCTCCTCTCCCCTACCCTCTCTCTTTCCCCCTCCTCTCTCTCATTTACTTCCTCTTTTTT
>NC_091587.1:12886672-12889172 GCF_042767895.1 Penaeus vannamei | reverse complement strand
CAGGAAAAAGGAAATAGAGATAATAGAAAGAGCGAGGCTAGGAACGGGAGAGAAGACTTGATAGAGAAATCGAGATAAAGACAGATAGACAGAAAGAGAGAGAGAAAGCGGAAGAGAGAGAATCAAAACACCTGTTGTTTTGATAATGCAAAACTAAAACCATTTGTTTTCTGTCCATTGATCTGCAAGTCTTGTTTGTGTCAGGGCGAGAGCAAACAATCGATAAAAAACAAAAAAAAACTAAAAACACTTTTTATCACTTTCATCCAATTCCGTTTTAACAAGTTCGTAAAGCAGAGGTTATACGTTGTTTTTGTTGCAGGAAGTTGCAGTAAACAGGATCTGGTTTATGGATGAATGAGGAAAAGTTTTGTATCGCTGGATGCAGACGCTGATACGGGGTGTATGAGGCGGTTGTGTTCTGTCACGTGATTCTCGCTTCGGTAACCTGCAGGCGGAAGGTGAATGGAAATGTCAGAGGAGGATGGATGTCAGTGTCTGCTGAGTCGATATCAGTATCCTTCTATCCCTTCACCAGTCCCTCAGTCCATCCCTCCTTTCCTGCCTCCATACCCTGCTCCTACCCTTCCTTCCCTCTCCTCTTCCTCCCCCTCCTCCTCCTTCTCCTCTTCTTCCTCCTCCTCCTTCTCTTCCTCTGTTTACTCCTCCTCCTCCTCCTCTTTATTTTCTCCTCCTCTTTCTCTCTTTTCTCCTCCTCCTCTTCCTCTTTTTTCTCCTCCTCTTCCTCCTCTTCCTCTTTTTTCTCCTCCTCCTCCTTTTCCTCTTTTTTCTCCTCCTCTTCCGCCTTCTTTTCCTCCTACTCCTCCTCCTCCTCCTTTTCCTCCTCCTCCGCCTCCTTTCCCTCCTCCTCCTCCTCGAGTCAGCCGGAATGGCCCTCCGACCCCGAGCAAGATTTGTGGTCTCGCGGCTCCACCTCGCGGGAGGGAGCGGGAACGGGGGAGAGAATAAAAAGAGGAAGAAGCAGAATATGATGAAGATGAAAAAGAGGAAGGAGAAGATGAAAAGTAAAAGAAGAAGAGGAAGAAAAATATAATAATGAGAAGAGGAAGAAGAAGAAGGAAGAGAAATGAAAGAAGAAGAAAAGGAGGAAGAAGAAAATGATGAACAAGAAAAAGAAGAAGAGGAAGAAGAAGATATCGAAGAAGGAAAGTAATATTAAAAAAATAAGAAAAATAGGAAAAGGTAAAGAAGTAGAAGAGAAGAAGAAGGAAGAGAGAAAAAGAAGAAAGGAGAAGAAGAAAAAACAGAAAAAGAAGAAAGAAAAGGAGAAAATTAAGAGGAAGAAAAAGAAGTCGTAGAAGAAAAGGATAAGAAGAAAAATAAAGAAGGAAAACCGAAACATCTCATACCCAAAATTGGTTTATTGAAAGATGAGATCGCAGTCTCGAGTATTCTCCAAAATTTCATCTTTGGAAGGAATTCGAAACTGCTGTCTCATCTTGCATTAAGCCGCCTTTGTGTACAATGTTTTCTCCTGCCTTTCCATCAACACGATAGAATGCTTTGTCCTTCTTCGTAAGACAGAGAGAGAGAGAGAGAGAGAACGAAAAAAAGACACGTAATGACGAAATATGCTCTCACTTCTATCTTTCCCCTCCCTCTCCCCATCCCTCCTTCCTCCCCTCCCCCTATCCCTTCCTCTCCCCCTCCCTCCTTCCCTCCCTCCCTCTCCCTATCCTTCACCTCTCCCCCTCCCTCCCTGCCCTCCTTCCTTCCCTCCCTCTCTCCCTCCCTCCCTCCCGCCCTCCCTTCCTCCCTCCCTCCCTCCCTGCTCTCCCTCCCTCCCCTCCTAAAAAAAAAGAAAAAAGAAAAAAAAAACCTTGCAGGCAATTAAAACCGAAAGCAAGTGGAGTGCTCAGCCGGGTTTATTAGCGAAGGATCGAGACGAGACAAAGGCAAGCAAACCGTACGTAAGGATTAAAGCCAATAATGAATTCAGGAATGCGGAGGAGGAGTCTGTGCAAGGATGTATGGATATCGTGGAGAAGGATTAAGGATTAGCGAGGGGGGGAGGGAAGGATTAATGGATTACTGATTGGAGGGAGAAAGGCTGCGGTCGGAATCGAGGTCTGAGGCAAGGATTGGGACGAGTGTGACGTCTGGTAGGAACGGAATTCCCGATATGAGACGACTGGAATGGGAATGGGCGCCGTCTTGGAATTAAGGAAGGGGTGTTCACTTAGGTTTCGAAAAGGGTTATGATACGTGGTTCGTTCATTCTTTTTTTTTTTGTAGTTTATCCGTCTCTTTATTTGTTTATTTACTTTTTGATTAGTTTATTGATTCATTTTTTTTATATGTTTATCTATTTATCTATCTTTTTATGAGGTTATTTACGTTAATATGTTTTTTATGAGGTTGTTTAGCTATCTTTTCGTTTTTTATTTATCTATTTATATTTTCGTGTTTATAAAGGTATATATCTTTTTCTGCTTAAGGTTGATTAGTTATCATTTGTTCATTTACTTTTTAGTCATCA
>NC_091587.1:12871672-12876672 GCF_042767895.1 Penaeus vannamei | reverse complement strand
CCATTTTTTTGTTCTTTGTGTATTTTGTTCTACTTTTCTTTCATTTGCTTTTATATTCCTTCTGACTTTCCGTTTTTTTTTCTTTTTAACTTTCATTCTTGCTTTTTATCTTGTCTTCTTTTCCTCTTTCATGTTTTCTTCTTTTTTCTTTCGCATTTCATTTTTCATTTTTCATTCTCGTATCTCTCATATCCCTCTTTCATCTTTTCATGTCATTTTCAAGCCTCTCACTTCATTTCCATTTCTTTTATTTTCTTCACTTCACTTCCTTCTTCACCTCTTCATCTCTTCCTCTTATCTCCCTTTTCCTTTTCCCTTTCCTGTCTCCCTATATTATCTTTTTATACCTTTCTCTCGTTCTTCTTCTTTCTCTTTCCTCCATTTATCCCCATTCCCTCCATTCTTCCCCCCCTTCCTCCTCTCCCCGTTTATCTTTTCCTTCCTACATTCTCTCCCTCAGTCCCTCCCTCTTCTTCCCTCCTTCCCTTCTCCCTCTTCCTCCTCTTTCTTCCTTCCTCCCTGCTTCTCTCCATTCCCCGTTTTATCAGTTTCTCTCTTTTCCCTACTATCCCTTTCTCCCATCCGTCCCCTTCTCTCCCTCTATCCCTTCCTCTTTTTCTCCTCCTATCCCCCTTTCCTTCCCTTTTCCTTCTTTCTCCCCCTCTGTGGCTTCCGTCCCACCCTTCTCCCATCCCCTCTTCCTCCTCTTTTTCCTCCCCCTTCCCCTTCCCTCCCTTCTCCCCCTCCACCTATTGTCTCCTTCCTCCCTTTATCCTCCCTTCTCTCCTCCCCCCCCTCTATCTTCTCCCTACCCTTTCTTCCTCACATCCCCCCTCCTCCCATTCTTTCCTTCCTCCCTTTATCCTCTCCCTTTCTTTTACCCCCCTTCATCGCCTCCCCCCCTCCCTTCATTCTTTCCCCCTCCCTTCCTCCCCCTCTTCTCCTCATCCTCTCCCTCTCCCCTACTCCTCCCTCTTCCTCGCCTCCCCCTCCCTTCATTCTCTCTCCCCCTCCCCTACTTCCCCCTCTTCCTCCGCCTCCCCCCTCCCTTCATTCTCAACCCTCCCGTACCTCCCCTCTTCTCCTCATCCTCTACCGCTCCCCTAATTCCCCCTCTTCCTCGCCTCCCCTCCCTTCATTCTCTCCCCTCCCTACCTCCCCCTCTTCTCCCCTCATTCTCTCCCCTCCCCCTACCTCCCCCCTCTTCCTCGCCTCCCCCCTCCCTTCATTCTCTCCCCCTTCCTTCCTCGCCCTCCCCCCCTCCCTTCTATCTCTCTCCCTCCCCTACCTCCCCCTCTTCCTCGCCTCCCTCCCTTCATTCTCTCCCCTCCCCTACCTCCCCCTCTTCTCCCCTCATTCTCTCCCCCTACCTCCCCTCTTCCCTCGCCTCCCCCTCCCTTCATTCTCTCCCTCCCTACCTCCCCTCTTCTCCCTCATTCTCTCCCCCTACCTCCCCTCTTCCTCGCCTCCCCCTCCCCTTCATTCTCTCCCCCTCCCCTACCTCCTACCCTCTTCTCCCCTCATTCTCTCCCCCCCCCCCCTCTTCCTCGCCTCCCCCCTCCCTTCATTCTCTCCCTCCCCTACCTCCCTCTTCTCCCCTCATTCTCTCCCCCCTACCTCCCCCTCTTCCTCGCCTCCCCTCCCTTCATTCTCTCCCCCTCCCCCTACCTCCCCCTCTTCTCCCCATTCTCTCCCCCCCCTACCTCCCCCTCTTCCTCGCCTCCCCCCTCCCTTCATTCTCCCCCTCCCCTACCTCCCCCTCTTCTCCCCTCATTCCTCCCCCCCCACCTCCCCTCTTCCCGCCTCCCCCTCCCTTCATTCTCTCCCCCTCCCCTACCTCCCCCTCTTCTCCCCATTCTCTCCCCCCCCTACCTCCCCTCTTCCTCGCCTCCCCCCCTCCCTTCATTCTCTCCCCTCCCCCTACCTCCCCTCTTCTCCCTCATTCTCTCCCCCCTACCTCCCCCTCTTCCTCGCCTCCCCCCTCCCTTCATTCTCTCCCCCTCCCCCTACCTCCCCCTCTTCTCCCTCATTCTCTCCCCCCCACTCCTCCCCCTCTTCCTCGCCTCCCCCCTCCCTTCATTCCCTCTTCCCCCTCCCCTACCTCCCCCTCTTCTCCCCTCATCCTCTCCCCCCACCTCCCCTCTTCCTCGCCCCCCCTCCTTCATTCTCTCCCCTCCCCTACCTCCCTCTTCTCCCCTCATTCTCTCCCCCTACCTCCCCCCTCTTCCTCGCCTCCCCCCCCCTTCATCTCTCTCCCCCTCTCCTTCCTCTCCTTCTTCCTCCCCTCCCTCGACTACTGCAGTGATCCTCTCTACTTCCTTATCTTGTAGTTAGGAAGAGTCTGCCTAATCTTGCTGTTGCCCAATCGCCTATTTTTTCCTCTTATCTTTAAGTCTAATCCCGAGCTGTTGCTGTTTTCTTTTTTCTTTTTTTTTTGTCTTGTCTTTTGGGGTTTGATTATTTTTTTTAACATTCGAAATTTGTTGGTGTCGTTTGTGGGTGGTTGTGGTTCGATAATTTCTTTGCTTTTATCAATTTAGATTCATATTTTTGAGATTTTGGGGGATTTAGTTATTTTACAATGATAACTTTATCAGTTTTATTTAAAGCAATTTTCACTTAATAACTTAAATAATGGAATTTATAATACCAAGTAAAATACTTCACATTATCAATAAAAAAACAATCAAATTTTAACAATCCTTAAAAAAAATCTCTTGATCTTTTATTTCATCCTTTTCTAAAAATCCCTTTTCACTTGCCACCTTTCACTACCCAATCTTTCTTCATTCTCTTAAAAAAACCTTTCCCTCGTATTCCCTTCGTAATCTGCTCTCCCCTCCTTACCTAAGTCCCCCCTCCCCTCTCTCTCCCCTCTCTCTCCCCTCTCTCTCCCCTCTCTCTCCCCTCTTCCGAAACCCTTCTTCAATTTTAGCTATAGCAAGTTCGACATGCCTCATTCTCTCTTCAAAAGTTTTTAATAGTAACTCTATCATGGAAAATCCGAAAGGAACAAGTAATTTTTTTTCCCGTTTTTTCCGTTTTTGTTTTCATTGTGTGTGCAGGAAGGGAGAAAACAAAGGCAATGAAATATGTGTTTAGGTTTCTTGTTTGTTTTTTTTCTGGCTAAGATTCTCGTTGCAATCGGCTTTTCTATACCCTGGACAACCACCCCTACCCCTACCCCTGCCCTACTCCCAGCTTCAAAGAATTTTCCCCATATATATCGCCACCCACACCCACACACGTCCCCCCCTCTTTCTATAAAAAAAAAGAAAAAAAAGAAAAAAAAAATCCTCTGACCATTTACGTCCACCACCCCCCCTACCTCCTTTCCCCTTCCCCCCCCAACCCCCTTACGTCTACCCACCGCACCTCGGCGTAGAATATTCTGTCGAGACTTCAGAAGATAAACAACCTTTTGTGTTATATTATCCAGCGTGAAAAATGGACGCGTTCTAGGGGCTTCTCTATGGCAGCTCAGAAGCGTTTTGTCATCATAATTATTATCATCGTCATTACAATTTTTATCAATATTATGAATATTGTTGTTATTATCAACATCATCATTAATATTGCCATTTTTATATGATTACTAATATCACTATCTTATATCATTATTATTTTTTTTCTTTTCTATTATTATTATTTCTTTTTACTTTTTAGGCATCATCATTTATTTCCTTTTGTAATTTTTACTTTGCTAATTTGATTACTGAAATCCATTTCGGTTAAAGGTGAGGGTTATCAGAAGGTTGAGCGAGGGACTGAAAGGGAGACTAAAAAAAAAAATAAATAAAAAAAAAAAAAAAAATAAATAAATAAATAAATAAATAAATAAATAAATAAATAAAGGTAGGATGTATGTATGTATTTAGTAGGAATACTCTCCCTTTTGAGTAATTTGTTATGTATGGTATTAGAGTCAATGTTTTGGTATCAATGTGTGGTATTTTGGTATTAATGTATGGTATTAAAGCGAATGTTTTGGTATTAATGTATGGTATTTTGGTATTAATGTATGGTATTAAAACCAATATTTTGGTATTATAACCAATATTTTGGTGTTAATGTATGGTATTTTGGTATTAATGTATGGTACTTTTGTATTAATGTATGCTATTAAAGTAAATATTCTCTTGTTGGTAAATTTAGCCAGTGATGATGGTGATGATCAGGAGATGGGAAACAGGAGGGTGAGGGAATGGATGTTGTCTTAAGAATAGTATTAGATGCTCAAGAGTGTCTTTGGTTTATAGTGAGGATGATAGTGATAATAATGATAGTGATGTTAAAAACAACAACAACTAAAACAGTAACAACAACATTGATGTTAATAACAGTCGTAGCAGTAATAGAGTAATAATACTCTGTCGAAATTAACATTTTCAATCGACATCAGCCTAGTTTAGAATTTATATATACATACATATATGTATATATATATATATATATATATATATATATATATATATATATACATATGAATAAATGTAACTTTTTAGAAGATGCAGACAGTATAGAAGAAAACAATTTATGTGTTTTATAAAAAAGGAAAGTTATTTTTCTCAGTTTTCTCTACTTTCCATTTGTTATAATATTGTTTTAGCTATTTGAATAAATATGATGTATTTGATGGAATATAAGGATACTAATGCATGCTTTACGATATCGAAATGAGCTATGATTATGGCGATGCCTATCAAAAGCTAGTGTTTTAAATTAAATTAATTTGAAACTAGAAGCTCTCAGAGAGCAGATTCCTCCGCCAAGGCAACGGGGTCACCTGATGCAACGAAAATATTCACACTTGCAGAATCACATTAAAATCACCTCTTTCTCAAGTGCACAGGTGACGTCCGTAAGCATGACCCTCTTGACGTTGGTAATGGAGGTAATGATAATGATAACTGTTACCCCTATAGTTAAGGTAACAGTGGTAACTATGCAATTATTTAAGGAAATCCTGGAACCGGATCATTATCCGCATCATCACCTGT
>NC_091587.1:12861672-12866672 GCF_042767895.1 Penaeus vannamei | reverse complement strand
GAAAAAAAAAGATAAAAGATAAATTTAATCTCGAAATCAAAATGAACATCTTATACCACGAGTCGATATCTTAAGGTTCTAAAGAATACTAAATCTTCCACGAGAGCAAAGAAACGACCCATGAATCTCCTAGAATCATAATGGAAAAAATAAGCAATTCCGTACACCTTTTTGGTCACGTGGTGGCAGAGGAGCATAGCGTCTCGGTTCGTGAATTTCCAAAAGATTTGTGGGAGGGATAGAAACTGAGACAGAAAGAGAGAGGGAGAGAGAGAGAGAGAGAGAGAGAGAGAGAGAGAGAGAAGAGAGAGAGAGAGAGAGAGAGAGAGAGACAGAGAGTGAGAGAGAGAAGAAAAGAGAAGAAAAGAGAGAGAAGAGACAGAGAGGAAGAGAGAGAGAGAGAGAGTCAGACAGAGAGAGAGAGAGAGAGAGTCAGACAGAGAGAGAGACAGGCAGACAGAGTCAGTCAGACAGAGAGAGAGAGAGAGAGGCAGAGAAAGAAAGAAAGGGACACGAACCATATCTCATCTGTCCGTGGCTGTGAAGTCGGTTGAACAGCTATCATACCCCTCGCCCCACCACCACCGCCACCTCCCCCCCCCCCCCCTGTCACATCCACCCGCTGGTTTGCGAAAAGTCTCATTCATCCTGATTCATTTGTACAGCGAGCCACCCCTTCCCCCCTCCCCCCCACCTCCTCACTCTTCGCGCTTAACTCTCTGCGTGTCTGCTGCAAAAATCTGAGCTTGGCGGCTCCTCGAGATGAACCTCGAAGATATCTCGGTTCTCTCTCGCGATTTCTTGTAAGAAAGAAAGGAAGAAAGAAAAGAGATTGAGGCGGTAATTGCTAGAAATGGTGTTTTGATATTTGTTTATATGGGTTTATTTGATCTTATGTGATATGGATAGGTAGGTGATATCTGTCTATCTAAAAATCTTTCTACCTGTCTTTCTGTCTATTTAATCTAATCAGCTATCCACTTGCCTGTCAACCCATTTATTTATCTACATTTTTATCTGTTTGTCTATCTATCAATATTGTGTTACATTAGTCTATCTATCCATCTGCCTACCTACGTATCTACGTATCTATCTTCCTACCTGACCATATCTCCAGCTACCTATCCATCCACTAATATCTATCCATCTTTTACTTCTCAATTATCACCGGAATCTGATCAGACAAGACTAACCCCTTTTCCTCTCTTTTTCGTCCCGCTTCCAAAATGATTAATCCAATTTTAGAATCTGCCTCCACCCTCTCATTTCAATATATATTACGACTTCGGGAGCAATTTCTTTGTCAGGATGCAATTACAGACAGACACAGCGAAGGAAAGAATGCAAGGAACTTTCAGCGAGTGTTAGAGAGAAATTTATTAAATACTTTAAGCGTACTGCGGATGTCAGATCAGTGGAGATCGTTCTGTTGGGCAGGTTATTTATATTGATTTGATTATTTTTTTTGTTTATTTTATTTATGTGCATTTGTTGAACTTTTATTGTTATTATTGCTGCAGTTGTTGTTGTCGGTATTATTTTCACTGTTATTCTTGTTGTTATAGTTATTATTTTCACTGTTATTCTTGTTATAGTTATTATTTTCACTGTTATTCTTGTTGTTATAGTTATTGTTATTATCATTGTTATCATGATTACCATTATCTCCACAGTTGTTGCTTTTGTCATAATCATTTTCACTGTTATTCTGGTCGTTATAGTTATTGTTATTATCATTGTTATCATGATTACCATCACCTCCGCCAATGAGGTTATGTTTTTGGGAGCTTTAATCATTTGGTTAGCAGTATAACTCAAAAAGTTATGAACAGATTTTGAACTTTTTTTTTTTTTTTTTTTTTTTTTTTTTTTTTTTGCCAAAGATTTGTTTTGGCACAACTTCGATGCCATTGAATTGGTGGTGATCCAGATTATTATCCGGATCCAAGAATTTTTTTTAAAGAATTCATCAGCATTACGAGATAGGGAGACACGGACGTCGCCAGTGAAGCCAACAGAGAGTTGATTTGAATGCACCTCTTCAATTGCGAATATTTTTATTGCATCAGGGACCCTATTGCCTTGGCGGAGGTATGCGCTCTGTGGGTGCTTATCATTATTATCATCATCTTCACCTTTATGAATATCATTATCATTATTATCCTTTTTGTTATTATAGTTAATATTATTATTATTTTATTATGGTTATTATTATTATTTTATTATGGTCATTATTATTATTTCATTATGGTCATTATTATCATCTTATTATGGTCATTATTATCCTTTTTGTTATTATAGTTAATATTATTATTATTATTATCATTATTATTATTATCATTATTATTATTATTATTATTACCATTATTATTGTTAAGGCTATCATTAACATCAATAGCATTATCATTATAATTGCTATTATTGTTCTTTTTTCTTCTTCTTATTATTACTATTGTTATTCCTCTTATTATTATCATTATTATTATTATTATCATCATTGTTATTATTGTTATTGCTATCATTATTCTCATAATCGTTTTTATTTGTTGTTCTTATTACTTTTATATTTTTAATATTATCATTACCGTTGCTATCATTATTACAATTTCCAATAACAATATTATTATCTTTATCGCCATTACTATTATTGTTATCATCATGATTATCACTATCATTATATCAATATTTATTACTTTTTCATTATTTTCATCATTATATTTTTTATGTTATTATCATCATTATCATTACCATCATTATTGTTATCATCATTATCCTCCTCACTGTTATTGTTGTTATTGTTATCGTTATTATCATTATTACTTTTATTTTTATTATGATTAATAGCATTATCATTATCATCATCATTTTTGTCATTATTAATACTATTATTAATACTATTATCATCATTAATATCATAGCTATCATTGCTGTCATTATCATCATCATTACTTTCATATTCAACCATTGCTATATCAACACATTTTAAAGATAATTATTTTGAAGGGTAGAAAGTATTGAACATTCGTTTATGTTAATATCAATAAATAAATAAATAAGATTTTTATGATGGTAGTCAGTTTGTCTCTGGTGCTCTGTATCTTTAATAAAAGACTAACTTATGTATAAAAAGTTATAATCTTAGCATTTATACGTTCTATGCATAATGAAAAGTGCTTCGTTATTAGTATAATCATTCTTTGATAATGATATGAACATAAAGACGATACTGATGAGTGTTATAATGATAGTGATAATGATGATGATTATATCTCATTATATTTCTTGGTGTTTGAAATCATTTTTCTTTATCTGGGACATTTTTTCTTATTGTATTTCGTATAGAGCAAACACAATTAATGCGCTGTATCTTTAATGAAAGACTAACTTTATGTATAAGAGTTATAATCTTAGCATTCATACGTTTCATGCTTAATGAAAAGTGCAAAGTATTTTGTTATCAATTGAGTTATTCTTTAATAATGATAGATATGATGTCAACATAAAAACGATAATGATGAGTATCATAATGATGATAGTGATAATGACAGTGGTGATTTTATCTCATAAGATTTATTGATGTCTGAAGCTAATCATATCATTCTTGTTTATCTGGGATATTTTATCTTATTGTATTTCGTATAAAACAAATGCAATCATTGCACGGTTTGCTTAACTACAACAACAACAATTTACGCATTTCAGATGAATTTCAGGCATGAACTAGAACCTGAAAAAGTGAAACTATGCTTTATGCACAATCTAAGGATGTTAACAAAGTAGAAATTTTAAAATTATTATATCCTAGCCTATGAGATAATCGTTAGAACACTTTTTATTAGACGTGAATTTGTGTTCAAAGAATGAGTAAAAACAATTAATTAGCGTAAAATTAGTGTGATTGGAATTAATTTTGGACAGTAGTCACATGGGAAAGTTTTCATTAATTGTTACATAATGCTGAAAAAGAATAGGTCCAACTTGCTATGAGTTTACTAATATTGAACACCAATTTAAACAATTATTTCGAAATTAACTTTATACTACGAGGTAATGTATTCCATTCCCTAATTGCTATCAGTAATATTTTTTTGTGCACTCGTTGAAATAGGTTTTGTTTAATTTGAAGGTATTAGATTTTCTTCTTTTTTTTTGAGGGGAAGGAAATACATTTTTTTTTCTTTTTTTTTCCTTACGAGGCATAATAACTGAAATTTATTCCAATTGTACTTTCTACTCCTTCCTTCCCCCTGTTCTTCCTTCCTCTTCCTTTTACTCCTCTTTCCTTTCTTTCTCTTCCTTTTTCCTACTCTTCCCCTTCTCTTCTCTCCTTTCTTTCTCTTCCTTTCCCTCCTACTCCCCCTTCCGCCTCCTCCCCCTCCTCTTTCCCTTTTCCGTCTCTCTCGTTCTCTTTCTTACTTTTTCTTATTCCATCCACCTATTGTTATCCCTTGTTCCCCCACCTCCTTCCTTCGTTACTCACTCTTCATTTTCCCTCTTCCTTTTATATTTCCCTCTCCCTTTCCTTTCTCCACTTCCTTTTACCTCTTTCCCATAACCCTCTTTTTTCCCAACCCTTTCTCTATCCCTTCCTCCCCTCCGCTCCCTCTATCCTTTATTCTCCCTCGGTCCCTCCTCCTCTTTTCTCTTCCCCTTTCCCCTCCACATCTCCCCTCCCTCCCTTCCTTTTCCCACCTTATGCTCCCTCCCTCACTCTTCCCTCCAAACCTCCCCTACCCCCTCCCTTTTTTCCGCAACCTTCCCTCCCTCCTCTTTTCCCTCCTCTTAAGCCTCCCTCCTTCTCTCGCCACCCCCTCCCTTTTCCAACCTTCTTCACCCCTCCCTTCCCTTCCAATCCTCTCTCCATTCCCCCATTCCCCCTTCCCCCTCATTTCCCTCCCAATCCTCCCTTCATATCCTCCCTCCACCCCCCTTCCCCCTCCCTTCCCTCTCATTTTTCTCCCCTCCCCTCCCCCCTCTCCCCTCCCTGCCTGAAACGTAAG
>NC_091587.1:12854172-12856672 GCF_042767895.1 Penaeus vannamei | reverse complement strand
TGATGGCTGCTCCTATCAACATACAGTGTCGCAAGTATCTACTCCTATGGTGCATCGTCTACTTCTGTACAGGTAAGTTTTCATGTTTTTTTGTTCATTTTGAATCAGAATGAGTGGTATTTTTCGATTAATTTCGAAGAAGAGGGTGAAGACGATGGGAACTGATATATTTAGAAAATCTAAAAAAAAAAAGATACAAAGAAAAGAAAATAATAATAAAAAAAAAATATGCAGATTATTCACATTCTTATTCTCTCATTCGTTGTACAGAAAATTCACGAGTTATCCCTTATCTGACAAAATGGAATCATACAATATAATATCTAGTATTAACGTGAAAACTATTTACCCTTATTAAATTTTTTTGTATCGGTGAAAATAACGATACAGCTTTGCAAATGATAATCAAATGCAAAATAAACCATCGAGACCAGTCAGCCCCATAGATTCATTTCATCAATACGTCAAACAAACGGCACAGAATATATACATAAATAACGTGACAATTATGCTTTTAAAAATATTATATGTGTGAAGTGACACATATCGTCTGACAAAATTGCAGCATGTTTGGAGATAATGTGAACTGTGCAACATGGAAAATAAACATAGCCGTGCATTATTTTATGATTTGTTGCAATGGCAAATACTAAAACCATTTGTTATTATCATTTGCCTATGCACGCTAAGTGATATGGGTCGATTTAACACGTACATACCGTAGAGAGAGAGGGAGAGAGGAAGAGGGAGAGTGGGAGAGGGAGGGAGGAAAAGGAGGGGAAGGAGGGAGGGAAGGAGGGTGGGTGAGAGGGAGGGAGGGAGGGAAGGAAGGAAGGAAGGAAAGAAGGGTTTGGAGGGGAGGAGGGAAGGAGGGTGGGTGGGATGGACGGAGGGAGGGAGGGAGGGAGGGAAGGAAGTGGTTTGGAGGAGGAGGAGGGAGAGAGAAGGGAGGGAGGGTGGGAAGGAGCGAGGATTGATGGAAGCGAGAGAAAAGAAGAGGATGGATGGATTGATGGATGGATGGATGGATGGATGGAAGGAAGGAAGGAAGGAGAGGGGGAGAGAGGGAATGAGGGAGATATATATATATATATATATATATATATATATATATATATATATATAATATATATATATATATATATATATATATATATATATATATATATATATATATATATAGATATATATATATATATATATACATGAGAGAGAGAGATAAAGATAGATAGATAGAGACAGATAGAAAGAGGACTAGATAGATTGTTATAGTGACTAAAAGACAGACAGACACATAGATAGATAGAGAGACTGACAGATTGACAGACAGAGACACAAAGAGACCGAGAGAAAGAAAGAACGAGCCAGAGACAAGAAAAAGAGAAAGAAAGAAAGAAAAAGATGAATATGAGGTATCTACACAAACAGACAGACTTATAGGCAAACTGATACACAGAGAAGTGATCGATAGACACGAACAAAGGCACCTTTCAGTATCTCATCCCTCGGGGTCTGGGGCAGAGTGTTTTATGACACCCTCTCTGGATGGTGTCAAATAAAATGACACCATCTTGACAGCCTAACAGAATTTGATTGAATCTAGCTGTCAAAAGAACTGAAATGCGCAAGACATATTATTTATTTAGAATACCTGTTAGAAAATATTTATTTCCAATATTTTTCCCATTTTCATATTCCATGTATTCCGTATTACGAGAAAAAATTTAGAAATTGGATATCAGAATTTTGGAGACAAAAAAAAAAAAAAAAAAAAGGAATCTAAAGAGGAATTTAGAAGCTAAAAAGACTTTAGAATCTTTAAAGAGGTTGTTACGGGTTTCCCCAAAAGTTCAATGGCATCTGAACATTAGGAAAAGTTCAAGCACATCCCTTACATTAGCAAAAAGTTTATACTGCAGTTCTGGCGCAAGGACTTCTGTGGCCGGCGATACAGATATAGAATGGAGGAGAGGAAGGGGAGAGAGAGAGAGAGCGAGAGAGAGAATGTGTGTGAGAGATAGAGAGAGGGGTGGGGGAAGAGATAGATAGATAGATAGAGAGACAAAGAGGTAGATATATGGGTAGAGACAAAATGATATATGGATGGATAGATAAATAGATTGATTGATAGAACGATAGATAGAAAGAAATGGAGGGAGATAGATGGATAGATAGGTAGATAGATAGATAGACAGAGAGAGAGAGAGAATGAGAGAGGATGGGAAGAGAGAGAGCAAAAGAGAAAGAAAGAGATAGATAGATAGATAGATGGAGAGAGGCGGTAGAGAGAGAAAAAGAAGGGATAGGAAGGGAGCGGGACGAAGAGCGAAGAAAGGAGCGAAGGAAGCACACACACACACACACACACACACACACACACACACACATATACATATACAGTATATAAATATAAATATATATAAATATATACATATACAGTATATATATATATATATATATATATATATATATATATATATATATATATATATATATATAT
>NC_091587.1:12821672-12824172 GCF_042767895.1 Penaeus vannamei | reverse complement strand
ACCCTTCCATGCCCTTTTTCTGTTATATACGATATAGTTTTCTGTATTGTTTCCTCCCAGTATCGGCCTCCTGAAAGGCTGTATGTAAGAATGCCATCCGTTGATATGCAACGCAAATATATTTCTTCCCAGCAGGACGATTGAAAGAGAAAAAAAAGTGTTCTAGGTGCAAGAATGCAATATGCATTCCGACGAGGATACATGGTATTGTAAACATGGATATAAATATGCTGTGTTGATCCAGGTAAAGTTCTTTTGTTTATTGTTCCTTTGTTTTATTTGTTTTTGTTTGTTTGGTCGGGTACATATTTTTGGCGTGTTTGATAGACTCTCTGAGACGTGTGGGCCTCTTGACGGGAGCTTAAGATAGATATATAGACAGAGACAGAGAGAGCGAGAGCGAGAGCAAGAGAGAGAGAGCGAGAGCGAGAGCAAGAGAGAGAGCGAGAGCAAGAGAGAGAGAGAGAGAGAGAGAGAGAGAGAGAGAGAGAGAGAGAGAGAGAGAGAGAGAGAGAGAGAGAGAGAGAGAGAGAGAGAGTGAGAGTGAAAGAGAGAGAGAGAGAGAGAGAGAGAGAGAGAGAGAGAGAGAGAGAGAGAGAGAGAGAGAAAATAAGTGAGTTTGAAAGAGAGAGAGAGAGAGAGAGAGACAGGCAGACAGACAGACATACAGAGAGATAGATAGATAGAGAGAGAGTGTGAGAGTGAGAGAGAGACAGAGAAAGAGAATGAGAGTGAGAGTGAAAGAGAGAAAGAGACAGAGACAGAGAGAGAGAGAGAGAAACACATACACACACACAGAGTGAGAGAGAGAGACATAGGCAGAGACAGAGACAGACAGACACACACACACACACACACACACACACACACACACACACACACGCACAAACACACACACACACAAAGAGAGAGAGAGAGAGAGAGAGAGAGAGAGAGAGAGAGAGAGAGAGAGAGAGAGAGAGAGAGAGAGAGAGAGAGAGAGAGAGAGAGAGAGAGAACAGCTGAAACAGACAGAGAGATAAAGAATATCTCCCCGTCCCCATGCGCCCTAATGCAACAAGGCTAAAAATTCTTTTGACTTGCCCGAATGTCCGTGACACTTTTGCCGGTCCCTGCGACGAGGTCTCGGGGTCTGTTCCATTACGGTGCTGACACGGAGGAGATCCCAGGGTGCTGTTTTGTGCTGTCTTCGAGGTCCGTCCCGAGTGCTGTTCTGGCGTTAAATGCCTTGCTTGTGTGTTCTCATTCTGTTCTCGTCGAGGTTATTTGTTCAAGGAGGGTGAGTTCTTCTTTGCTTACGTCTTGGGCTTGGGTTGGTTGTGGGAATTATGGGTTGGTTGTGGGTTGGTTGTGCGTTTGCTGTGGGGGGGAGGGGGGTCTTGAGCATTTTTTTTTTTGGGGGGGGGGTAATATGCTATGGGTAGAAATTTCGCTTTTATTCACCAGCTTGGTCCGTGTATTTTTTTTTTTTTATGTGAAGGAAGGAAAGGAAAATGTAAAACAGGAGGAAACAAACATTAGCACACCGCGGATACACGAACACACACTCACAGACACCCCCCCCCACACACACACACCGACACACACACACCCACACACACACCCACACACACACCCTCACACATAAACACACACACTCATCCACCCATAAACACAAACAAACAAACACCCCCTCCTCCCCCCTCCCCACCTCCTTTCACATACACACCACAAACACCACATACATTGCGTCTACGAGCGGCACCATCTCCTTCAACGCGCGACTCCCATCCTTCCCCAAAATGTATATTCCGAAACCGAAGAAAATTACGAGAGAAGTTTTTTCCGCAGTCTATGAGTCTCGTTGGAGTGTGGGCTGCGGGGAGCGTCAGTCAAGCGGTGGGGGTGGGGGTGATGGGGGTGGTGGTGGGGGTGGGGGTGGTGGTGGAGGTGGGGGTGGTGGTGGGGGGGGGGGTGGTGGTGGGGGGGGTGGTGGTGGTGGTGGGAGTGGTGGGGGTGGTGATGGGGGTGGTGATGGTGGTGGTGGTGGTGGTTGAGGTAGTGATGGGGGTGGTGGTGGTGGTGGTGGTGGTGGGGGTGGGGGTGGAGATGGTGGGGGTGGTGATGGTGGTGGTGGTGGGGGTGGTGATGGTGACCGTGGTTATGATGGTGACGGTGATGGTTATGGTGATGGTGGTTATGGTGATGGTGGTGGTGGTGATGGTGATGGTGGTTATGGTGATGGTGATGGTAGTGGTGGTAATGAATGATGATGGTGATGGTGATGATGATGGTAATGATGGTGGTGATGGTGATGATGGTGTAGAGTGATGGCGGAACTTGGTAATAGGAGCTATACTGGCGTTGGTGAAGACAAAATTGCCGACGAAAATAGTATCCAACCTTGACAACAGTAAGGAAAATGTTGACACTATTATAGATAACAACTCGGTTACAGAAGCGAGCAACAACACTACAATCACAACACACCCATCCCCCCCCAAAAAAATACAACAAAACA
>NC_091587.1:12801672-12806672 GCF_042767895.1 Penaeus vannamei | reverse complement strand
TTATTATAATTATTATTATCATTATTATTATTATCATTATTATTATCATTATTATTATTATTATTATTATTATTATTATTATTATTATTATTATTTTTATCATTATTATTATTATTATTATTATTATTATTATTATTATTATTATTATTATTATCATTATTATTATTACTATCATTATTATTCTTTTTATCATAATCATCTTTTTCATTATTATCGTATCTTATTATCACTTTTCTTATTATTATCACTATTATCATGTATTATTGTTGCTGTTGTTTTTGTTGTTGTTCTTACTATTATCATTTTCATCAAGATTATTATCGCTACCATTATCATATTATTATTATCATTGTTATTAACGTTGTCTTTATTCTTATCATTACTATCATTATCATGATCCTCACTATTATTATTATTATCATCATCATTATCATGATTATCACAATTGTCATTATCATCAACATTATTAACATCATTAATATCATTATCATAGATGTTATTTTTGTTATCACTATTTCTCATCGTTGTTGTTGTTATCTTTAGTAACAATATCATTATGATTATTATTATTATTGTTGATGTTATCATTATAATCTTTATAATTATTTTATTAGTGCTATCGTTATTGCCTTCTATTTTTTATCACTATTATTATTATCATTCTTACTATCTTCATCATTACTACTATAACTATAATTATTGATATAATAATCATAATAGTTATTACATAAAGGGTAATGATGATTATCATGAATATTATTACTGTTATCATTTTTACAAATATGATCATTGATTATGATTACGATCATCATAATCATTATCATGAATCAATAATATAAATATCATTAGTATCACTATCATTTTCATCATCACTATTATCATTACTATTGTTGATATTGTTGTTATGTCATTATCATATACTATTGTTGTTATTGCAATTATATCATTATCATCATTATTATCATTATGATTAATGTTATTATCATAATCATCATTATAATTGCCATCACTATTGCCATTGTTATCATCTTTGATATTTTTATTACTTTTATTTTAAATTGCTGTTATTACTATTGTTTAGTATTATTATCATTATCATCAGCATCATTATTATTGTTATTATTAATATCAGAATTACTATTTTCATTGTTATCTTTGCTATCAATGTTACTACTAGTACTCAATGTTATTATCACTATTATTATTAACGTTATTACCATTACTATCATCATAATTACCATTGTTTTATAATTATTATTGTTATCATCATTATTATCATTATCATTATTTATATTACTATTATTATCATCATTATCGTTATTGTTATTATCATTGGAATAAATATCATTATTATCATGATCATTGTTATCATCATTAATATTAATATTACCAATAATAATTTAATAATAATTTACATTACGATTACTATTATTGTTATTACTATTATAGTGTTTATTATTATAATTATTATTATTATTATCATTGTTATTATCATTATTATTATTATTATCATTATTATTATTATTATTATTATTATCATCATTATTATCATTATCATTATTATTGTTATTATTTTCATTATTATTATTGTTATTATTATTATTATAATTATTATTAACATTAACATTATCATTATTTAATTTTTTTCACCCTCATCGTTATTATAATTAACAATGTATTAATAATCGTTTTCAGTACTATCAACTTTATCCTCATGATTACCTCTGTTCTTATTATTGTTATTATTATCATTATCATCCTCCTCATTATTATTGTCATTATCATTATCATTATTACTATAATTATCATTATCATTGTTTTTATTATTTTTATCATTGCTATTACTATCATCATTATTATCATTACCATCATCATTAGTGTTATTACTATTATCATTATTATCTATATAATTATTTCCATTATTATGATTACTACTATTTTTATATTTATCATCATTATGATTATTATTATCTTCATAATCACTATCATTGTTATTTTTACTATTACTATTACCATTATCATTATCATTGTTACTGTTATTCTTATCGACATTATTATCATTATGACTGTTATCATGATCATAATTCATGTTTTCATTATCATCATCATCATCATTATCATTAATGTTTTATTTTTTATCAATGCTGTATTTTCATTATTGTCATTATTTATATCAGCATTATCATCATGATTGTTACATTGATAATAGTGATAATGATACTGATAATGATAATTATAGTAATAATATTAATAATGATAATGATAACGTTAGTAATAATAGTAATAATTGTAAGGGTAATAATAATGATAATAATGATAGTGATAACTAGCAATAATTACTATTATCACGATCATGATCTTAACAAAATCTGTACGCTGACGGGATCCGATTTCGTCCCGCTGTCCGTCCGCCTTGTGCTCCCCTTCAGTTCTTCGCCAAACTCTGCTTTCATCTTGAGGCTTCTTGGCACAGCCATTGTCTTCGGATTTTTCTCCTTCTTTCTTGAGATTGCCTTTGATGTTCTTTCTTGCTACGACATCCGCTTCTCCCTCTTTTTTTGCCTAAATTTCTTAGCCCTATTTCTTACCTATCTATCTACAGTGGGCTTTGGTCTCTGCGTCTTGCCCAAGTGGTGTATGTTCTTCCTTGTTTTAATTCTTCTTCTTCGCTACTTACGTCTTCGCTAAATCATCTCCTTCCCTTTTTTATATAACCTATACTACCTTAATATTAATAAATAATAATTGTTGATAATATTAATTATTAATAGTTGATAATATCGTGCTTACCTCATTCTCTCCTCTCCTCTACCTTACTCTTTTATTTTCCTATCTCTACCTATATTGTCTTTCCAGTATTTACCTCTCCCTCACTTCCCCTCCCATCCATACCTCCCCCTCCCCTCCTCCCCTCCACTCCCATCCATACCTCCTCCCTCTCCCCCCGCCCCCCTCCCCATCCACCACCCCTATACGTAAAACCCATAACGTAACCCCGTTTTAAAGAAGTCTCCGCTGCGACTTAGGCGTTTTGCTTCGAACCTCTCTCCCTCGGGTCGCTATAACGAGGTCGCCGAGCCCTCTCCTTGTGTGGTGAGAAAATCGTGTTCTAACAAAAAGCGGTTTTGATAGTCTGGAAATAGAATGAAAAAATATTGATGGAAGCAGAGGAAAAATAAAGGAGGGAAGAGAACAAGGAGACAAAACGGGGGAGGAATGAGGAGGGTGTGATGGAGGAGGAGGAGGAGAAGGAGGAGGAGGAGGAAGGAGGTGGAGACTGAGAGGGGAAAGGAGGGAGAGGAGGGGGGGGGGCGGGTGCAAGGGGAAGAGGAAGGAAGAGAAGGAGCGGGAGGAGGAGGAGAGAGCAGGACACGAAGAAGAGGAAGTGGAAGAAAAGAAAGGAGTAGAATGAAGAGGAGAAAGAGGAAGAAAAAAAAGATCATGATAGATAAATAGAGATAAAGAGAGGGTGTGCGTGTGTGTGGTGAGAGACAGAGAGAGAGAGAGAGAGAGAGAGAGAGAGAGAGAGAAAGAGAGAGAGAGAGAAAGAGAGAGAGAGAGAGAGAGAGAGAGAGAGAGAGAGAGAGAAAGAGAGAGAGAGAGAGAGAGAGAGAGAGAGAGAGAGAGAGAGAGAGAGAGAGAGAGAGAGAGAGAGAGTGAGTCAATGAAGCAAAAATAATTATGCCTAAAAATATGTTGACACTTCTGAAGTGAATATCTTTGACATTGCAAAACTCTGCCATTGTGAGACCGAGAAACCTCCAACTTTATCTTGCCATTTTATCTAGCCTCGTCTGCTCAATACCTATACACATAATAAAATAATGAAAATAATAATCAAAGTCCTTATCCTAAATGTCTTCAAAGAGCCTCAAAACATACACAAAAAAGTGATGGTATCTACTTATTTATTAATTATTTTTATTAATCATTATTAATATTATTTCATTTTATTAATTTATTCATCCTTATTATTATCATCATTATTATTATTATTATTATTATTATTATTATTATTATTATTATTATTATTATTATCATTATTATCATTATTATTATTATTATTATTATTATTCATTTTTATTTATTTTTTTTTCGAAAGTTAAAAGACTTGCGATTTGTGGTTCTTGGTATAGAGTTTCCGAAGCCAATCTGTATTGAAATCCATTTCATTACTATGTCTGTTATCGGCGTTGTCATTTTCGTGTTTTGTTTTTACAGCTGCTGTTGCTGTAGTTGTTGTTGGTTCCCATGCAGGTATTGTTATTGTTATTTCTTTTATCTTTATATTTATCTTTTCGTCATCTTTCCCATCCTTCTATTTATTATTGTCAATATTCCTCTTTTATTCCTCTCTTAAATAAACTATTTCGCACACACAAAGAGAGCATTCTTCACGCTGGCACACACCTTGACAGCGGCACCACACGGCGGGGAGGAGTGCCAGGCAGCGTTCGTCGCGGAGCCTCAAAAGACGGCCGTCCCTAATGCAGCGCCGTCGGCCGTCATAAGGAGGATTCGCTGGCTGGCCGAGTGCATTTGCGCCGCCGGGAATTGATTTTGGTCTTCACGCACACGCACACACACACACACACACGCACACACACACACACACACACACACACACACACACACACACACACACACACACACACACACACACACACACACACACACACACACACACACACACATACGCACACAGGCATACACACACACGTACGCACACATACACGCACGCACGCACACACAGACACGCACGTACGCACACGCACGTACGCACATACGCACGCACGCACACACAGACACGCACGCACACACAGACACGCACGCACGCACACACACAAACACACACGCGCACGCGCACACACACACACACACACACACACACACACACACACACACACACACACACACACACACACACACACACACACAAGCACACACAGACACACAAACACACGCACACTAAAATAACATTGATAACAATAATAGCAATA
>NC_091587.1:12786672-12789172 GCF_042767895.1 Penaeus vannamei | reverse complement strand
GCCTCACTGCGTTTGTCTCCGCAATATCAAAGGCTCCATGAACGCCCATTCAGAACTCTCTAGCGGGTAGCAGGTGTATCTCCGGCCTTCTGACCTCGCCCGCCGTTCAGTCGCTTGATAAGGGTTTTCCTGCGTGTTGCCCGACGCCCCCGCTCGCCTCCTCGCTTCCCTGCTGCAATACCCACCCGCCTCCGCACGCCTCGCCTTTCATTCACTTTGCAATGAATTACTGCTATAATGAATTACTACTATGATAAATTACTATTATAATAAATTACTATTATAATGAATTACTGCTACAATGAATTACTACTAAATTGAATTACTACTATAAAAATTACTATTATAATGAATTACTACTACAATGAATAACTACTATAATGAATTACTATTATAATGAACTACTACTACAATGAATCACTACTACAATGAATTACTACTATAATAAATTACTATTATAATGAATTACTACTACAACGAATTACTACTACAACGAATTACTACTACAATGAATTACTACTACAATGAATTGCTACTATAATGCATCACTACTACAATGAATTACTGCTATAATAAATTACTACTATAATGAATTACTACTACAATGAATTGCTACTATAATGAATCACTACTACAATGAATTACTACTACAATGAATTGCTACTATAATGAATTGCTACTATAATGCATCACTACTACAATGAATTACTACTATAATAAATTACTACTATAATGAATTACTACTACAATGAATTGCTACTATAATGAATCACTACTACAATGAATTACTACTACAATGAATTACTACTACAATGAATTGCTACTATAATGCATCACTACTACAATGAATTACTACTATAATAAATTACTACTATAATGAATTACTACTACAATGAATTAGTACTACAATGAATTGCTACTATAATGCATCACTACTACAATGAATTACTACTATAATAAATTACTACTATAATGAATCACTACTACAATGAATTACTACTACAATGAATTGCTACTACAATGAATTACTACTATAATGAATTACTACTACTAATACTCACGATAATGATAGCAAGAAAAAGAATGATTATATTTAGAATAAAATAATGAAAATGATGATAATACTAATGATTATACAGAAAATATTATTGATGATAACGACAGCAAGGATAATAATGATAATTAGAATAACAAGAACAATAACTACAATAGAAATAATGGTAATGATGAAAATTATAATGACAATAAACATATTAAGGATGACAACAACAACAATAATAATAACAATGGTAATGATACTGATACTGATAATAATATAACAAAATAAAACAATAATAGGGATAATGATAATAATGGTGATAATGATAACAATAACAAGGGATTCATAGTGATAATGATAGTAAGGATAATCATCATTATCTTTATCATTATTGCTATCATTGTTATTCTTTTTAGTATTGTTGATGTACTTATCAGTATTTTCATTATTATTATTATTATTATTATTATTATTATTATTATTATTATTATTATTATTATTATTATTATTACTATTATTATTATTATTACTATTATTATTATTATTATTATTATTGTTATTATAAAGATGATGATAACTGTAATAATGATATTCATGATAGTGACAATGATACAATAATAGCAATAATGATAATAGTAATAGTAAGAATGATCATTATTAGTGTTGCTCTTATCGTAGTTAATTCCGTTATCATTTTTATATCTTATATAATTACTGTGACTACTAATATTTTGTTATTATTAATAATATTATTATCATTATTAATTATGATAATAACAATGATGATAATAATAATAATGATAATAATAATAATAATAATGATAAGGATGGAAACAAAAATTATGATATAAATAGTAGAAATGATAATAATGATAATGTTATTAGTTATTAGTCATTATTAGTTATTATTATTATCATTATTACTGTTATCATTATTACAATTACTTTTATTATCATTGTTATTATCAGTATGATCAAAAACATTATCATGATCATCATAATCCTTATCATTATTATCAATATCGTCATTATTATCACTGCTTTATTTACAATGATAGCATGTTTTCATAAAGATAGACAATTTCACTCACCGTTAACTAAAACAGAAGTCTACCAAACACCCAAATGCCAAGGCCACCCACACAGCAGTCGACAGATCGCTTGGCCGCCGTCATTGCAATGAATCGTTGCACAGTTCATGTTTCTCGCTTGGCCTTCCATAAATCCGTGATAACTATTGGTCCTTATAATGTGTTTTCTGGCTTCGCTTTTTTTTATTGCTGTTTCTCATTCTAACGGTGGTTGGTTTATGTAATTCATGTTGAAATCGTTTTGGTATTTCTTATCCGGGGTTCGTATTTTATGTTGATGTGTGGTTAGTCAGTTGCATGTTTGGATATCTTTGATTGATTGGTTGTTTTGTATTCATTCTATCGCATTTCATTTCTTTGATAATCTGTT
>NC_091587.1:12731672-12741672 GCF_042767895.1 Penaeus vannamei | reverse complement strand
GCTTGTGTTCAGCGTCAGTGTTCATACTTGTGATCGTTTGTGTTCATGATTAACAAGTGCGTGTATAAGGTGTTAGCGGTATGGAGATAATCTAATATAGCCAGTGATGGTATCTGTTTTCCTGTTGCGTTGGTGTTTAATTGAAGTTCTTGTATACGTACTCTACTAATTCTGCTGAAGGTGAAGTGACGTAATTAGTAACTTTATAATCGTTCTAGTGTTCCTGCCCTAGTGGAGTTATGTGTACATGGTTAACGATGGTGTATTGTGTAAAGTTGCTCGTGACATGTACGTGCTCTCTGTGGGCTATGGGTTATGCTTATATACTCAACTATGCGGTTTAAATTTCATTGTGCTTATAGTATAGTATTTGCATGCTCAACTAGTGGCTGTGTTCATACGTTTATTTTAGGTACATTTATTAAGAGATGGTGTTCGTACATGTGACAGTCTTGCTTATTCTGAAGTGCATTGAGTGGGTGCATAGTGGCGTTAAGTAACCGTGCAGTTCAGAGCGGTACTTAAATCAGAGAGCTTCTGGAGGTGAGACAGTCTACCGTGAGTATTTCGGCAACTTGGCAGAGTACTTGCTAAGATGGCGAAGGAGGGAAATGATATGCCATTCCCACCACAGGAAGTCATGAGCAGAAGGAGCCTGCTGGTGCCACTGGATTGGAGCGGGCATTGATGCACCAGGAGGCTTAATCACGTTACCCTGAAGGTACGAGAAGACAAAGCGAAGAACCAGGAACCTGAAGCTCATCTGAGGGCGACGGAGGAACGTGATCGCCCAGGAGTTTCACCGCCACCGCCTCTGTCACGTTCATTTCACAAAGTGGTTGCGTTTAAGGAGTTTTTACCTTGCTTTCGGGTAGATACACCTGCTTCGGAAGTGGAGATATGTTTAAAGATTACTGAAAATGTGGTGAAACCAGCGACTGATGCAACTTTCATCGCGGCTGCGCAGGCATCTTGCAAAGGCCCTGCTGATCTCATCTTCACTTCCCCGACGTTCAGTGCTATCCAGGCGTGAGCTGTATTCAAGACTATTCAGAAGGAAATTTCGCGGCGCCTCTTCTACAGTTCTTCACAATCCTGAACAAGGGCAGAATGACAACCACAATCGGACCTCAAGTTTTCTTCCAACAGTTAGAGAGGATCGTTAATCAGTAATGTTGGCATCCCTGAACCCCTTTCAAGAGGCTCTTCACCAAGGGACTTTCACTCTGGCTTTGCAAGTACTTTGCCATTAACGGTGAGCTGCCCCTGAATTGGCTGTTGGAGGCAGTGAATCTGGAACACCTGCACAGGTACTGCAAGGACGTAGCCTCTGGTTGCTTGCCATCCTTCCCAACCCCTTTGTACTGTAGCTCCTGTCAAAGAACCGCCCAGACTTTCCAGAAATCTCAGGTGCTCATACCATAATATAATCCATCATGGCGGTGCTGCGCCGTTACCGCTCGGGTCATCTGGTCTGTTTCCACTGCCAGCGGGAAGTAAAGAGAACAGAAAAGGGATCTATCAGTGCCAGTGCTACCTGCAAGAGCTGCAATATATCGTTCCGTTCTGAAAGTTTGTATCTTTGCCGGTTCCTGACTCCTACTTATTAGAACACAAATGCTCGTTGAGGGACTTCGAAATTTTGTTATGCCACGTGAAGTTCTCAAATCCTCTTTAAAGCTATAGAGTAGGTTATCAATTCTTCACATAATCTTGTAAGACGGAGAAGTGGAATGCACTTGGTTGAACTCCAAGAAGTTGAGGAAATGGGTGACACACTTGAGGCATGTGGTAACGTTTCCTCCATTACTGACATTCCTGTTACAGCTGTGCCTGCAGGTGCCTGGGAAATACAGATTTATCTTAAGCATCTGATGGACTACTGTAAGCACACTGAATATAAATATAAAATGAAATACAATAATATTTGTATAATATATATATATATATATTTATATAAATATATATATATATTTATATATATATATATATATATATATATATATATATATATATTTATATATATATATATATATATATATATATATATATATGTAAATATATATATAATACATATATATATATATATATATATATATTTATATATATAGATAAATAAATATATATATATATGAACACAAGCACAAACACAATAACGTGTATACAAAAGTGGAAATGAAACCAGCCACAATGTTACTTTCAAGTCATGAATGCTGCGTGAAGCTTTGTGCAACAGGAACCTCGAGTCTAGTGATTTCTGGTCCGTTCCACGAGGTGAACGGCATCAGATAAAAAAAAAAAAAAATGTCCGTCAGAGTCTACTGAATTTGAAAGCCTCCTTTGAAAGCGAATTAATGGCACCGACGGCACTCACCATCGCAGTGACTGGATGTTCAGCAGATTCGACTCTTACAATTAATTCCAGAAGCAGGTTTCCGTTCACTAACTATTCCGCGAATCGTGACGCACTGTACGTTCCCGGTTTATAAAGGCGATCAATACTTATTTTTTCACAGGACCATTAATAAGAAATACTGCACTCAACAAAGGACAGAACATAAAGTCTTTCCCCTTCTGGTGTGGACTTAGCCTTGTACTTTTATATTTATAGCACTATAGTTAAGATTCCGGGCACCACATTGAACTCTGACTCCCAACATGACCCTGCCGAGTCCGAGGGGAGTGGAATTCCCCATTGACCCTTCTCGTGCATGCTTCATACTCTAAGCGTGCAGACGGTTCACCTTCGTCCCGTCAAATACATGTCAGTTGGTTAGGTAAAAGAGCTTGCTTTAGAAGGCAGTTGATTTTATCAGTAATACTTCTGGTACTTGTCTGATTGTTCTCTGGCTGTTCATTCCTTGCCCGTGCCCTGACAAGTTGTCTATTTATTTATTTATCATCATCACCATCATCATCATCAATCATCACCATCATCATCATCAATCATCATCATCATCATCATTACCATCAGTCATCATCATCATCAGTCATCATCATCATCATCATCAATCATCATCATCATCAATTATCAATCATCATCACCATCATCATCACCAATCATCATCATCCAGAAAACATCCCCTCCCTCTTGTACATTGGCCAGTTGTTTATTTGTTGCCAAGAGAACACCTCCCATCCCTATGCACATTGACTTTTTTCTGTAGCTTCTCATTTTCGATATAATTTCAACTAAACTCAACTACTGGTTTATCTGTGGAAGCAAAATGTTTATTGTCGATGTTGTGTTGACTTACAAACTTAAACCTTTCATAAAACACTCGCAAAATGCGTCCAAATTGTGTAACAGTAATTGCTATGATTTTGCTTATCCCGTGTTCGTAGACACACTATTTTTTCCACACATTGTTTTAATTGCTTTGCGACTGAATATGGTCGGAATAAAACATTTATCACTATCATTTCGAAAGCTCTTCGACAATGCAATTATGTTGAAAGCTTGGATTACATGCTTCATCCAACTTTGGTTCACCTGTAGAAATAAAATTGTCGATTTCACTTTTACTTACAACTTATTTTACAATACATACCCGATTTCCAAAGCGTGTAACAGTAATTGTTATGATTCCAGTCACCCTCTAGTATTGGCAGATGCACTGGCTTTTTCTGTGCATTACTCAAATTGCATTCCGATTGAAAATATGAAAAATATAACGACTGAGGTATTTGACAATGCTGACTGGCTTCGATTCAACTATTTAAGTGATTATTATTATTGCCATTATTATTTTGACTTCCTGCGGGATGGGACATGGATTTCCTGATCGGCGGCTGATCTGACCCCAGGTGCTCTTGCATCACCACTGCAAGAAAGTATTGGAGAGGTAATATTATAATGGTAGCTTTGTTGATAAGAATAGCACTAGAAGTAAAATTGTTAATGATAAAAACAATAACGATTATTATTTTGATAAAAAGGGAAATAGTATTTATAACAATATTTGTAATGGTGATGAAGTAATAATTATGACGACAAACCCTTCGCACGCTTACCGATCTGACCCCAGATGACCTTGCATCACCTGGTATAGGTGTAAAGCTAAAGATATTAAAATACCTACAAGAAGATAAATCAGAGATAATATGTTAATACTTATGCTAATGGTAATAATAGTAATGAAAATTATGTTAACTAACATCATTATGATTATGATGATAATACTTAAAGTAGTTGTTATATAAATTGTAGCAGTGATGATAACAATAACGATGATGTTGATAATAAAAGTAATTATTTCATAATGATAATGGCAATAAGAGAGAATAGGAATATAAAAAAACAGCAATTGTAATTGGTTCACACAGAGACTTCTGGGCGATGTGATGCTATATTTCAACCTGCAGATGAAAACAATTTACATGTAACAAAGTTAAATCAGAACAAACCATTTAACTCTCAGGCAAACTGTAGATAATAAATCCTTTGAAGATACCTGTTGTTGAAAATTTACCCAAAACAATATATCATTCCTGGAGCTCAAGTTATATGTTCTATTAAAATAGTGCAAGGGGATTCTCTTTTCCTGAGACCTAACAAGGTGTTCTGTGGAGAGATTGTCAGAACTAAAGGAATTTAAGGGAGTGGCAGGAAAGCGTTTTAAGAAAGTTGGTGTGGAACAATTGGAACCAGCTCTCCTCCTAACCTTTAAAACGTTAGTCCTTCATTATTGGTTAAGTTTGCATGGTACTTCCGGTATAGCCATATGTATTCAACTCTATGCAGTGCTTCCACTGCCAAGGTTGTGGGCATGGAGCCAACTCCCCCTGTCTCAAGGAAAATGGACTACCAAAATTGTGTAAAGTGTGGTACAACTGATCAAGGAGATGGTAAGTGTCCAGGTCCAGTATGCTGTTATCACTACAAAGCTCATGAAGCTTTTTTAAAGCTGTGTAACAGGTACAAATTTGAAAAGGAAGTTTTGGTTATTAGGAACTAAGAAAATGTTAGTTTTTATGGGGAAAGGGACGACCCTGTGCTGTTCACAAAGCAAGTTAAGTCCTTTGACTTGGTTCTAGCCCGACCTTCTTTCCGTCATCCTTTAACCTCCAAGACTTGTACCATTCATTCTGCCATTATGATTTAGCCTCAGGCCTCAAAGGAAGCTCCAAATCCAGAAACTGCCTCTGATGAATTACTCCACCAGAAATGGCTTAGAAGTGAGGAGTCTATTAAGGAGTCTCCTTCAAAATTAATTTGTTTGGAACCATCAGGAAAGGCTCCAGAGGCCTCAACGGTGATAGCACCAGCTGCCACCACATCCCCAGAGGCCTCTGCTGCTAGACAGAATACCCATGAACCAAAGGCTTAGCTACGCCCTTTGCCCGGGCGAAGAAACCTCGGGCTTGTCCTAAATAAGACATGGTAATATGTACACAGGTAAATCCCCCCAAAAAGCACTCTCAAGATGCTGTTAAGGGAAAGCCGAAAGAAGGTGTTGGGTGGGCCTTAGCCACAGGTGCTGTCAGACACCTTATGAAAATGTAGCTTGTCAGCCTTTATAACTGGGTACACTTATACAATATCGTTGTCAAAGAATTCTTGCAAAATGGGAGGAATTACTACATGTAATAACATCATGTAATCCAGTTTGTGTATGCTTACTAGAGATTATACCTAGTTATGAGAGTTGGGGATGTTGCTGTAGTTTTTTACCCTAGTTAATCACAATGCAAACAAATCTTACAGTAAAATATTGTTACAGCCAGTGTCAATAAAGAAAAATACAAATACAAATGAGAATGGATAAGTAATTCAACATTGACGTTGAAGAAAATTAATAAAGTGAAGTTGAAACATAAACAGAGTATGAAATATAAGAACTGCCCATCAATTAATGATTATAATTAACTTCTGAATGAAATTCAGTGAAATAGGTTACAAGTTAAAGAGTTTTATACTGGCAAGAAAAAGATTTTCAGAATAATGACGAGACGTCTATGCTGGAATTACACGCAATACTAAATATCTTTACAAATAACTCGTCTATTCTAAAGTTATACTCTGCAAGACCCGCGTTGCATTTATGTTGCAAAATAAAGGATGTACACTATAGTAGCTTTAAGTGAAAAAACTTGCAAATTGACCTTGAAGAATGAGGGAAAAAATGCCTGGAAAGGGTAAAGGAATATGTACAAAAATGCAAGGAAAACGGAGCAAGAAAGAAAGGAAGAAAAAAACTCAGAGCCAGATGGTTTATAATAGAAATGTGAGTGAGAAAATAAGAAATATTCTGAAAATAGGAGAGACAAAATTATGGGCTTGAAAGGGCTTTGTTCTCTAAATTAATTTAGTATGTAAGATTAACCATGGCAATATGACACACAATTACGTATACACATACAATAGAACTGTATGTATATACTTACATAAATAAAAAAATAACATATATTAGAAATGATGACAACAGAATTCAACGAATACAGCGTGCAGAAAGTAAATAAATAAATGAACGAATAATAAAAAAAAGAAATATTAATAGAAGTAAATACCTGACATGTACAGTTGATCACAAGATTAGTGAAGATTTGTGCTCGTTCGGAAATCCTGATATAAAATACATAACAATGAATTTTGAAAAAGTGACGGAGCAAGTAGATCTCGTAGGCATTTAATTATTCATGGATTTGACTCGACGCCAAAGGGTTCAGATTTGGAACCAATAAGTGGGAAATGAATATACCTAAAGTAAAAGAATCTGGATTTTTTCACAATAAGAGAGAAAAATGTATTCTTAAGCGAGGATAAACTAATATTCCATATATCTGTATGTATGTTTATGTTTATGTATGTGTATATATACATGTATTTGGGAACAGATATGATATGAAGAACATCTTGTTTATTTTGCAAACGTTTCGGAAATATACTTTACAGTAGCAAAATTGGAATAATTGTACCGTGTCAATAATTATCGAGTTAAGTTTAGAATTCTGCCAATAGGTATTACTGTCTAGGAGGTGCTCTGGCGTGAATATTGCATCAATAGCAGTAATGTAAAAATACAGTAAAATACTTGCTTCCAAATTATTAACTTGCGTAGTTTATTCATCAGACCATTAAATGAATCTGCAAGCTAAACCAACATCATTCCTTTCGGACGATGGGTCTTTCTTTTGTTTACCTCCTGGAAGCGTCCCCGTTGCCATGGCGACCATCAACGAAATAAGGCAACGGGCCCCGTAGACTTTATGATAAACAGCCCCAAAATGGAGAGATGGAGAGAAGTTGAAAGGCAGGACGCGTCGGCGGACTGGGGGAAGGGAGGTGAGGGACATGATAGGAGGAGGAGGGATGGAGGAGGGAGTGGAGAGTTGGAGTCGAAGAGTGAAGGGAATAGGAGGAGCGTGGGAGAGTGGGCTGGAGGGTGAAAGGAGTGGAAAAGCAAAATTGGGAAGATGAAGGGAAGGGGACACAGATATTGAGTGGATTATGGAGTTCTGAGGGTTTGAGTGATAGTGAAAATTATGATAATTATAATGGTAGTGATAGTGGTAATTATGATAATGATATGGTAGTGCTAGTGGTAATAAAGATAAGTCATGATCATGATAATAACAGTAACTAATCATGATAATTACTATCACCATCATGATCATGATCACTATCATCATCATCACCACCATCACCGTCATCAACACCATCACCATCGTCCTTATCAGCATCACCAAAAGCAATAACTACGAACAATGACCGCAATTATGATAAAAATAATGATCTTAACGAAAATATCCGTGTTCGTGGAGGCACTGGCACTGAGTGGTTACGATGCCTTCAGAGTGCCACTGGAAACGTCACACAATAGACCTAACATCGACGCCCATTATTAACTGAATAATACAACATCCGCATTGAGGGAAATTAAATGTCTTCCTTATTCATTATTCTTAGAAATGGTGATTTATTTTCTTATACTTTTTCTTCCACCGAATATGTTGAATTGTAAGTGGTTGTTGTGATACTTTTAAAACTATTAATAATCATGCAGAATATCGGATTATTTTCTAATTTGAAGGTCACAGCTACGGAAAGATTTTTAAGAGATATATCATCAATTATTTTCTACGTATGCACTGAGAGAGAGGGGGGGGGAGAGTGAGAGAGAGGGGGTGGGGGGTAGAGGGAAGGAGAGAGAGAGAGAGAGGAAGGGAGGGAGAGGGAGAGAGAGAAAGAGAGGGGAGGGGGAGGAATTAGATAGAGAGAGAGATGGAGGGGGGGGGAGGAGAAGGAGAGAGAAAAAGAGAGAGTGAGGGGGGTAAGGGAAGGAGGTAGAGAGAGAGAGAGGGAGGGAGACCTGATAGTGACAGAGCCGTACAGAGATAAAGAGATAATCTAGGGAGAGAGAATGAGAGAGAGAGAGAGAGAAAAAAAAAATAAATCGACATGAAAATATGAATACCAGTCTTCATTAAGGGAGCATGAGTCCCCCCTCCCTCCCTCTAAAAGAGAGAAAGAGAAAAAAATAAAATAAACAAACTTAAAAGCTCATTAAAAAGTAAAAGTCAAATACGCAAGTCCCCCGTGAAAGAAAACGGCGACGAGTCATTAAATGCTTTTCGCAAATTGTAGTTTTAGCAAGAAATTAATAACAATTTCTGAAAGCAAACAGCGACTTGGCAGAGAAAAAGCAGAAAGTTGCCAGTTATAAATCGCAAATAATGAAGGTGATGATAATGACAGTGATTTGAGAGAGAGAGAGAGAAGAAAGAGAGAAGAGAGAGAGAGAGAGAGAGAGGGAGAGAGAGAGAGAGAGAAGAGAGAAGGGAGAGAGAGAGAAGAGAGTAGAGAAAGTTACGGAGAGAAAGCGAGAGAAACAGATAGATAGAGAGAGAGAGAGAAGGGGGGAGGGGGGAGAAAAGTGGAGAGAAAGCGGGAGATAAACAAGATAGAGAGAGAGAATGATATAAAGAAGACTGATTGGTTGATAATGATAATAATATCAATGATATCATTATTACTATTATCATTATTAACAATGATGATAATGATAATGGTGATGATAATAATAATAATGATGATAATGATAATAATAACAATAATATAATAATGATAATAATAATAATAATAATAATAATAATAATAATAATAATAATAATAATAAATAAATAAATAACACTAGAAATTATCACAACAACTACAACACCAACACCATTCAAAATAAATAAATAAAGAAAAACGAAGCCTCCCGAACGCAGGGTCCAGCTGGCCCCTCCGCGCGCATCGCGATGTTCAGCTCCGATGGCCTCACTAAATCACCTCCCAACGACACACCTCATGGCCATAACCTGACCATAATTGGCCCGATGTACAACCCTTACAACCCTTATTGTGAGAGGACCTAATGCGGGCCCTTAATTTTGGCTTCCTCGCGGCGCTTGTCTTTTGTTTTCTGGCGCAGAGGTTTGTGGGTAATATTGGGTTTGGTGGGATGAGGATTATGAGGAGGATTAAAGTAATGAGGATGATGATTGAATGGTGATAATGATAATGATAATAGCAATAGTAATAGAAATGGTAATAATGATAATGAAAAAAGTCGGTGATAACAATATTGATGAAGATGATAATGATAATAGTAATAATAATGATAAAATGGCGATGATGATGATGACTATAATAATAATGATAATGAAAGATAGATTAGGAAGAGTACTACTGATAATAACAATGATAATGTAAATAATAATGATAATAATAATAATAATGATAATAATCTTAATAATAATAATAATAACTAATAATGTAAATAATGATAATAACAGTAATAATGATAATGATGATGGTAATAATAACAATGATGATGATGATGATAATAATTAGAGTAACGGTAAACTAGAATGATAATAATGACAACGATAATAATAATGATAAAATGATATTGATAGTAGTAATAATGATAATAATGATGATAGTAATAATAGTAATATTGACAATAATGATAGTAACAGTAATAATAATGATAATAATATTAATAACAACAAC
>NC_091587.1:12706672-12709172 GCF_042767895.1 Penaeus vannamei | reverse complement strand
TGTTGAGAGAGAGAGGAGAAAGCGAGGGGAAGGTGGAAGAGGGTAGGAAGGAAAGGGAAGGGGAGGTAGAAGAGCGATTAGATGAGAGGGTGAGGTGGAAAAGGGGAGGGAGGAGAGGGTGAGGTGGAAGAGGGGAGGAGGAGAAAGAAGGGGAAGGGAGAAGAGGGTGAGGTGGAGAGAGAAAGAAGGAGAAGGGGAGGTGAAAGAGCGGTTAGATGAGAGGATGAGGTGGAAGAGGGAGGAGAGGGTGAAGTGGAAAGAGGAGGTGGAGACAGAAGGAAGGAGAAGGGAGGTAGAAGACCGTACGGTAGAAAATGGGAGGTGAAGAGGGCGAGAAGGAATAGAGTGAGTGGGGGAAAGGGGAAGGGAGGAGAGGGTAAGGTGGAAGGAGGGAAGTGGATAGAGAATGAGGGAGAAAAGAAATGGTTGAGTAGAATAGGAAAGATGGAGAGGGAAGGAAGGGTAGAGAGGAGATGAGATGTGAGAGTATAGGAGAGATAGAAAAGGAGAAAATGAAGGGGCTGGAGAAGGAGGGAGAAAAATAGGGGGGGGCGGGAAGGAAAGGGGGAAAGAGAGAGAGATAAAGAGAAAGTTCGAGATAGAGAAAGATAGAAAAAGGTGGGGCTAGAAAAAAAAGACCGTGAGAGAGAGAGAGAGATAGAAAGAGAATAAAAGAAACAAGGACAAGCAAGTGCAGAGAGACCGAGAAAGAAAGAAGCCACTCGGCGCTCTGAGAATTCAGGCAGGAAATGACGCTAAGCCCCCCATACCATGTCGTACCATGTTTCCTCTATAATGTAGATCCCAAACACACAGTCCTTTTTGCCTCCCTAAGCCAGAGAGGGGGTTAAGCCAACGGGAGGGAGGGTAGGGGGGGGAGTACTCCTGCAGCCACTGTATAATAAATGGGAAGACATACAGAGCATAGGCAGTACTTTAGTGCGTTATATCATGTTTAACAAGGGCGATGACAGCAACGACGAGTGACTCTGCGCTCTGCTATCGTCAACACCGTGTCAGAAGAGCAGGGGATGCACGGCTCTCTGACCCCCTGTGGTAAAGGCGAATATTGAATCCACGAGAACATCAAAGAAAGCACTAACATAAGCTTCTCAGGGTATCAAGAGAATATACATATTGTATAGACATGTTACCTTCGAAACAGCGTGGCGAATGAAAGATTAGATAATTTATTCGACATTCATAATGAAGGCAGGGTTAACTAAGCTTTAAAGAGATATGATAGTTCTCTCTCTCTCTCTCTCTTTCTCCCCCCTCTCTCTCTCTCTCTCTCTCTCTCTCTCTCTCTCTCTCTCCCTCTCTCTCTCTCTCTCTCTCTCTCTCTCTCTCTCTCTCTCTCTCTCTCTCTCTCTCTTTCTCTCTCTCTCTCTCTCCTCCTTCCTCCTCTCTCTCTCTCCTCCCTCCCTCTCTGTCTGTCTGTCTGCCTCTCTCTCTCTCTCTCTCTCTCTCTCTCTCTCTCTCTCTCTCTCTCTCTCTCCTCTCTCTCTCTCTCTCTCCCTCTCTCTCTCTCTCTCTCTCTCTCCCTCTCTCTCTCTCTTTTCTTTTTTCCTTTTTTTTAGTGTGTCAATGCAGCATTCTGTTGATACGCCGCGACCCACTTTCGAGAACTCATACCACAAGCTGACACTCGGGACGAAAAAGTATAACTGGCATATGTATTAGGTCTGCTTTTAGCACATCCGCACAAGCATAGACACTCATGCATACGAACACACACGTACGTACACATAAAGAGACTCACACATACCCATATATATACATTCTCTATACTTTTCTCTCTTTCTCTCTCTTTTTCTCTCGCTCTCGTTCTCTCTCTTCTTCTTCTTCTTCTCTCTCTCTTCTTCTTCTTCTTCTCTCTCTCTCTCTCTCTTTCTCTCTTTCTCTCTCTCTCTCTCTCTCCCTCTCTCTCTTTCTTTCTTTCTTTCTTTCTCCTCCTTCTTCCTCCTTCCTTTCCTTGTTCTTCTGTCTCTCTTCTTCTTTCTTTCTTCTTCTTCTTCTTCTTCTTCTTGTTTTTGTCCTTCTTTCTTCTTCTTCTTTCTTCTTCTTCTTTTTCTTTTCTTTCTTTCTTTCCTTTTCTTCTTCTTCTTTCTTTCTTCTTTCTTCTTCTTCTTCTTCTTCTCTCTCTCTCTCTTCTTTCTTCTCTCTCTCTCTCTCTTCTTTCTTCTTTCTCTCTCTCTCTCTCTCTATCTATCTATCTATCTATCTATCTATCTCTTGTGTACACCCACCAACCAACCCACCCACAAACAGACACACACGAGAGAAAAAGACAAAAAAGAGAGAAAGAGCGACAGAAAAGAAGACGAAAGAGGGAGAGGATGGCAGAAAAGAGAGAGAGAAAGAAAGATCTACTGGAAAAGAAAGAAAGAAAGAAAGAAAAAAAAAACGAAAATGAAATTGGCAGAGAACAACAGAAATAGAGAGCGGGGAAAAAAGCAATTGAGAGTAAGCTGGACAGAGTGAGAGAGAGAGAGAGAGA
>NC_091587.1:12701599-12706172 GCF_042767895.1 Penaeus vannamei | reverse complement strand
TATATATGTCTATATATATATATATATATATATATATATATATATATATATATATATATACATATATATATATATATATATATATATATATATATATATATATATATATATATATATATATATATATATATATATATATGACACATACACACACATACTCATACACACACACACACACACACACACACACACACACACACACACACACATATATATATATATAAATATATATGTATATATGTATAGTATATATATATATATATATATATATATATATATATATATATATATATATATATATGTGTGTGTGTGTGTGTGTGTGTGTGTGTGTGTGTGTGTGTATGTGTGTGTGTGTGTGTGTGTGTGTGTGTGTGTGTAGGCGCCCTTACTGCCCTTCCAATAGTCTTAAGGAATATTTGAAACTCCATGTTGCAGCTGTCCTTTATTACTATTATTCCTTAACAGCTTACAGTACAGGTTAACTTGTTTCTGTAACAATCCGACAATATTTCCTTAAATTCTTTTTCAATACAACATAACTGAATTTTCACACAATAATCAAAGTTTACCAACAATATTCTCTTTAACAATACCAATTTCACGGCACAGTAACATATTTGCAATATCCTGATAAAATAATATGATCAAAAACATGTGAAATCTAACTCACCAAGACATATCCTTGCATACTTTCTATGGCAATAGGCACCTCTTCTAAGAAATTCCAAACGCTCAATAAACTAAATCGTAATATTTCTAAGTGCTGTCAGCATTACGCCTTCACAAATATAACATTTAAAATTAGCACATCCCTGGTTCCTTGGCAAAAAGCATGGCTTCCTCCCTCCTAACGTTGTCTTATTTATAAACATATAATTACATTTCAAGCAAGATATCAAAACTCTGTAATATTAGAAATTTCCATAGCTAAAATAAAGGATAAGCCTACTGACCTAATGTTAAAAAAAAAGAAAAAAAAAAAACATTGCTTTAACATCAAATACAAAAAACTGAAATCGTTACTTAATTTCCAGATGCATATATGCCACGTACTTACATCCAGTGTTGCCAAATGTTCCTTACTGTACAATTCACAAAATGTCAGAAAACAAACGCTATACTTCTTTTAGCGTTTACAATATCTATCTATCTATCTATCTATCTATCTATCTATCTATCTATCTATCTATCTATCTATCTATCTATATAAATATATATATATATATATATATATATATATATATATATATATATATATATATATATATATATATACTTATACATATATTCACATATACGTTTATATATAAACTTTGGGCGGTACTGAAAGCAATCTTGGCTTTCGGCTCTATTCGCTTCAAAGTGAGTGGATGCGAACCGGACTCCTTCTGATGAGGTATGGAGTACATACCCACTTTCTTCCACGGATTGGAGTGTCAGGTTCTCTCAGCCGTGACAAGGGGGGTGAGTTCGCTCGACTTGCTCGAAGGGAAGAAAGTTTATAAAATGTTTATATCACGTCCTTGTCTCTGTCTCTGCTCTGTTCTGCTGTTCCTGCTCTGCCAACTGAAGAGACGTCCTTTTATGCAGCTATTCCTATCCTTGCTTACGCCACAGAAGTGTCAGAAGTGAAAGTAAAGTGAACACCTGCGTCCGCCGAAGGAGGAAGGCAGCTGCTGGGAACGTAGGTGTTAAGCTAGGAACCATCAGGCCTGGAGTGTATCGTAGCTTGTCGTTTGCGTCGCCCGGCCACGCAAAAGGCTTGTCGTCGAGCCGTCTGCTGGCAAGATCTGCAAGGCTATTGCAGAGGTATTGCAGTGAGGTGCAACATTCGGTAGCAAGTGTACCAAGCCAGTAAGAGGGTGAAGGAGGAGGATAATAAGCTACTCGTGAGTAACCTTACTACGATGCCAGAAGAATGAGTGCAATAAGAATATTTGTCACGAAGGGTCACGTGTCACGAGGTGTTAATTAGTTGTTAGGATTAGCGAATAAAGTACCGTCATATTTGGTAGAGAGAACAATTAAAGAGCAAGAATTCCACATCTTAAGGCTAAATACGCAAGTAATTATATATATAATTATATATATTTACATATATGTGTTTTTATATATATATATATATATATATATATATATATATATATATATATATATATATATATATATATATATATACATACACGTGTGTGTGTGTGTGTGTGTAAATATAGATATAAATATTTGTATGTATATATATATATATATATATATATATATATATATATATATATATATATATATATATATATATATATATATATATATATATATATATATATATATATATATATATATATATATATATATATATATATATATATATATATATTAAATATATATATATATATATATATATATATATATATATATATATATATATATATATATATATATATGTATAGTATATATATATATATATATATATATATATATATATATATGTATATATATACATACATATATATGAATATATTTATTTATTTATATGTGTATATATATATATGTTTATATATATATATATATATATATATATATATATATATATATATATATAGATAGATAGATAGATAGATAGATAGATAGATAGATAGATAGATAGATAGATATAGATATAGATATATATAAACATACACATATATATGTTCAATACAAAATCCATACCTGTGTTCTCCATTCGAAAGAAAAGCACAGATCGTGTTCTTCGGAAATGAGGAAGCTCTGTAACCGTTGTCAAAACAAATTCCTTATTGTTTCCAGGCTTGTTAACTGGTGCGGAGTCGACAAGAATTGTGATTCACATGAAGCAGGTTGCAAGAGGAAATAATTTAAGAAAAAAACAATAGGTAAAATGAGTGAGTAATATAACTCACATGTTATTGTTTACAAAGGTGAAAATTTGTAACACAACGCAATATATTCTGTTTACATCTATAATGGGAAATGGGAAAAAACAGAAACTGATGTTAGTCAAACCTCGTAAGATCATTTTTGTGGAAATTCTGACTTCCGAGAAAAGACCATGATATAGGGAAGAAAATGATTTTGGAAGTATTTTTTGGAAGGTGGTCTTGCCTGTGGACTCGATTCCTTGATCACAGAATAATATTCAAGAGAGTATACAATAAAAATGAACCCTCAGAAAGTTATGCTGGAATCCCTTAACAGGATCCGGGAAAAAATAAAAATAAACTTTGTTTAACGAGACAGCAGGTATTTATGACAAAATGCAGGTGATGAGAACTTAGCAATTACATTAACTAAAGATCTCCAGACTTTAATCAGGTCATTGCCCAAACTTACGATGGTGCAGTTAATCACCTTGGTCAATAAAGTAACAAAAACGCAAAGAAAAATGAATGTTGCGTCCAATTTAACACACTGTTAGGCACGCCACCTAAACATTTTCGAGAAGGTAGCATCATGGAAAATTAACGTTCGAATATTTTTTTTTCCAGAGAGAGAAAACGTTTACTCTGTTTTCAGAAGGAATGGCTGGAGCAGAGAAAATTCTAACTGTATGAATCCAACTAAGTATGCAACATGCAATTTATGAAGCATGATATAAAAGACGTATGGATTACATGTTCTTGCATATTCGGAACATCTGACTGAAAAGAGAATGGACCTTCAACAAATGATGGCAAATATATTCAAAGTAAGGCCTACTGTTGATCGATTTCCTCTCATATGCAATCCTGTTATACTGTCGAAGGTACTGCTACCGCCTCTTTAAACACTTGTAATTCATTCCGATCAGAAGAGAATAAATCGGATAAATAAATAAATAACAACGGCTGCGAATGAAATCTGTGAAATAATTCTACTACAATAAAAAGAGAGAATAACTATATTAGCTATTTGGACCCAAAACGTTACCTGGCAATGAAGGATTTTCACTGTCAAAAAATCGGGGGGGGGGGGGGTTGCAGCCTAGACCTGGACTAATGGACTTATTGATAATTAAACTCTGCCCAAGATAGGAGTCATGCAAGTCAGACATTTTCATGGACGAGGACGATGATATTCAGCTGTAGCCAAGCTGATCGAATAATCTGATTAAAAAATCCAGCGACAATAGTGAAAGCAGGAAATCCTTTTTGAAGTTCGAAGAGAATTAACACGATTTGGCACAAAAGCACGGTGTATGATCGCCTGTCTGTTTTAGCAGTGATATTCCCTTTAATTGAATATATTGCTGAAATGGAGCGTTTTAATGGAAAAGTAATGAACTGTTGTGGTCCACAGAGAAGTCTGCTTTTATTTTAAAGCTAAATCATTCTACCATCATATCATCAGTTCAGCCATCCCTCTCTGTATCTATCGTCATTACCCCGTGTGTGCGTGTGTGTGTGTGTATATAAAAAAAAAAAAAAAAAAAAAAAAAAAAAATATATATATATATATATATATATATATATATATATATATATATATATATATATATATATATAGAATGCTTATAGATACATATATGGAATAGATATAGTGAACAAGTTTTACACAACGGATCGCTTTCGTTCAGCTAGTAAGG
>NC_091587.1:12691599-12694099 GCF_042767895.1 Penaeus vannamei | reverse complement strand
GATAGGAATACTTATATTGATGGTGATGATGATGATGATGAACATAACTTCAAGCCCAATGTAAGTATCATCACCTTAAATTACTTAATCTGAAATCATAGATTAAAAGTAGAGAGAGAGAGAGAGAGAGAGAGAGAGAGAGAGAGCGAGAGAGAGAGAGAGAAAGAGAGAGAGAGACTGCCCGATTATGCTTTGGCCTTCTTTTTCCATCATGAAAGGAAGTAACTAGATTTTATGGCAGAAAGAAATGGTAGTACGTAATGAATATAAAGGATGAGAAAGAAAAATAAAGAAAATATATTTTTTTATATACACAAACACACAACACAATAACAGTACCAAACACCGCAGCTAAAACACAACAACACCACCATGCAACAGATAAAATTCACAGGAAATTGTAAACACATTGGAAAACCGCATTCACAGGAACTTCTCAGATGAATAATGCATTTCCACATACAATACCCAGCCCGCCCGTGCATGTCAGCTCAGGCCAACCTCGGAGGTAAACAAGTGAGATGAATGGGTCATTTCTAAAAGGCTTGGGTCATATCACGTGATTAGTGGGTGTAGGAGAGATTTTAGTTTTTAGTTTTATTTCGTTATTTTGATTGATTTTATTTTCTCGACTGGAATAAAATGATTAAAAGAGAGAGAAAGACACACACACACACACACACACACACACACACACACACACACACACACACACAGAGAGAGAGAGAGAGAGAGAGAGAGAGAGAGAGAGAGAGAGAGAGAGAGAGAGAGAGAGAGAGAGAGAGAGAGAGAGAGAAAGAGAGAACAGCCAAAGGTTATAGCAGCATCATGGCCGAAGCATTGTCATTAGAAGGCGTCAGAGTGAATTAGGTTTTACTTCTATCTCATTCTGTTATTTTTTTCTCTCTCACGTTGTAATAAAGAGATGATAAAAGAAAGAAAGAAAGAAAAAACAACAACTATGATTAATTAGTTGTATTTTTCTCTTTCTCATGGTGGAACAGAGATGATAAAAGAAAGAAAGAAAGAAAGAAAAAAAACTATGATTAATTAGTTGTATTTTTGTCTGTCTCATGATGGAACAGAGATGATAAAAGGAAGAAAGAAAGAAAAAAACTATGATTGATTAAATTCATTTTTAAAGCTTCAAGCTGCATTATGGCCAGAGAGGTCTGTGATTAGCAGGTGTTAGAGTGAATGTATTTTTACTTGTACTTTTTCTGCTTTATTTCATTTCTTTATTTATTCATTCCTCAAGTTGGAATAAAGATGTGATTAAAGAAAGAAAGAAAGAAAGAAAACGACTGAACTCATGGCCGAGGTTTGTGATTTAATTGTTTAATTTTAATCTATTTGATTGTGTAAGATTAAATTTTGTTTTCCATTGATTACATCTTATTTTTTTTCTCTTGGATTTAAGATGTGACTAAAAAAAAGAAAAAGAAGAATGAAAGAAAGAAGCAAAGTAAAACACAAAAACATGGTAGATTCCATTCATTTCTAGAACTTCAGGTTATAATAGTTGTGAGTGATTTTAGTTTTCATTTTAATTCCATCATTTTTATTTCTTCCCCGTATTGCAATAGAGTTGTGATTAATAAAAAAGAAAGAAAGAAAGAAAGCGATGGTAGATTAAATTCGGCGTGGGGGGGGGGGGGTCGTAGGAGTAGGAGAGAATTAGAATTTTACTTTTATTTCATCATTTTCATTTGCTTTTCTCACGCTGGAATATAAGAAAAGAAAGAAAGAAAGAAAAAAAACGGTCGTAGATTAAATTTGGTGTTGATTAGAAGTGATTAGAGTCAATTACGTTTTACTTTTATATCATTTTCATTGTTTTTTCTCTCTCATGTTGGAATAAAGCTGTGATTTAAGATAGAAAGAAAAAGAATGATATAAAAAGAAAAGAAAAAAAATGGTAGACGGAATTTCTGCGGGGTTGAGATGTAAGAAAGAATTAATTTTTACTTTCATTTTATTATTTTATTTTATTTTTTTTTTTATCTTTTATGTAGGAACATAAAGATGTGATTAACGAAAAGAAAAGAAGCGATGGTAGATTAAATTCGGGGGGGGGGGGGTCGTAGGTGTGAGAATTAATTAGTTTTTACTTTTCTTTCATGATTTTAATTTTTTTCTCACGTCGGAATAAATATATGATTAAAAAGAGATTTAAAAAAAATAATAATAAAAAATGGTAGAATTGATTAATTTCTGAAGCTTCGGTTGTGATTGGCATTTCTGAGAGTTAATTACTCTTTCTACTGTACTCTCCCTATCAATATGAAGATTTGAGAAAATAGCGATGGTGGATTAATTTCATTTCTGAAGCTTCAGGCTATAACAACAATAAGGTTAGGTGTTACTATTCTTACTTTTTGCTTTACTTTTATTTTATTTTATCTATTCATATATGTTTTTCACGGTGGCTTTATTGTATTTGTAATTCATTATATCATTTATATATATATATACATACATATATATATATATATACATA
>NC_091587.1:12594099-12596599 GCF_042767895.1 Penaeus vannamei | reverse complement strand
GATATTGCAAGAACGATATTTCCAGAAATTGCAAGGACGATACCAACGGATCTTGCAAGAACAATACCTCCAAAAACTGCAAGAACGATACCAATGATGAATGTAAGGACGATACCAGCGTAACATATAAATCATCTCCCAACCTTATCATCAAAAGCACTCACTGACCTCTCGACTCCTACCCAAGGACGAGCATAAACACACATATGTATGAAAGAATACATACACATACACCCAACTACCTCTATTCGCTCCAGTATGTACTCTCCAAAAAGGTTTTAGAAGAAAATGTTTTTCCTTTGATGCAACACGCCACGGGAATATTTTGGAACTTTTCTGCTGAAGTATATATAAATATTACCTTAACTTTATATCAGCTTGCTTATTTTTGCTGAGATTATATGCAAATTTTATCCTAAGTTTGTTTCTGTTGCCAGTCCACTCACATTCGTATATATATATATATATATATATATGTATGTATATATATATATATATATATATATATATATATATATATATATATATATATATATATATATATATATATATGTATGTATATATATATATATGTTTGTAATATACATATATATATATATATATATATATATATATATATATATATATATATATATATATATATATATATATATATATATATATACATATGCATGTATTTCTTTTTTATTTATTTTATGTCTATTTTTATTTTCAATTTTTGTCAATTTCGTTTTTAGTTTCATTTTCATTTTAGTTTCATCTTCAACTTTGTTTCTTTTATATTTTCATTAATTTCATTTAATTCCATTTCATCAATTCAATTTTATTTTGATGTTAGCATATTCATAGATTTTTTTCCATATTCATCTTTATATTTGTGTGTTTATTTTCATTTTGATACATTTTCATTTTCATTTCATTATGGCTTGAAAAAATAATAATTGTGAACGAACTGGATTTTACTTTTATTATCACTTTATTTTCATGGATGATTACTCACTATATTTACACTATAGTTCCTCACTAAGAGAAATACGTGGCCTAACTATACTTTGTCATGCAAATGAAAGGATTGACTTGAAGTGACGTGTGATTTCAGTGTTTTTTTATTATTCATATTCACTTCAGTTGAATATTTTATTTAACTTCAGTATCTCATTTCCTAGATGAATGATTTTCATATTATAAACAGATTTTATGAAATATCATTATTTGGTGAGATTCTGAACCTCAGGTTAATTATATCTTAAAGTTGAAACAGTGATGAGTTGTCTTGGTATGGGCTGCTCTTTCGATATATGCAAATTGCCGATTGTGGCTTGCTTGATGCTTGAAAATGGCCTTTAATGACCAACCTACGTCTTGCCGTTTCCTTTCATAATTTCTTTTGTTTTTTTATTTCTAATTGCCTGTTTTCATGCCCTCGCTTAACGAGAGTTTGATAATCATGCAATACGAATCTTCAGGCTTTTCCACAATTGGTCAGATTAGATGGATTACGCCACCACAATTACTTTAACCTGTCCTTAGTCTCGAATCCTAATTACTCATTTGTGCCGAAACTCTCACTCGCTCCTAATGATAATGATAATACTAATAATGATTATAGTAATGATAATAATGAAAACAATAACAACAGTAATAGTAACAATAATGATGATCATCGAAAATTATAATGATGTAGTAATGAAAATTATGATAATAAAGATGATTCTTTATCAATATCAAACTAATATCCTTCTAAATCGTTCACGCAAACAAACATTATGATTGATATGTACATTCACCTCCTTTCGCATTTGCTTTGTTTCTATGTCATCTCTTTTATTCATCATCACTATTCCTTCACTATTTATATTCCAAAGTACATTCATAGATATTGTCCTTTCTTTCAAAATAACTTCCTTTCACTTTTAATCATCCTTTATCAGGCAGGAGCATAAAAGTAATAACTTGTGAGCATCTTTTAAATTTTACGTTTGGAAGTTCTAAAAGTAATGTAACTTCTATGAGAAAGAAAGGCCGCAAATCGGAGGGAAAACAATGGACGAAAGTCGGTGGAAAAAGTTGGAAGAATATTTAGGAAAAATGGGAGAGGAAGAGGGACACAAGAAAGAAATGTCGGAGGGAGGAAGGAGGGAAAACAGGAGAGGGAAGAAAGAGCGACCGGGAGGAAGGAGGAGCAGGAGCAGCGATAACTCACGTACACACAAATACGAACAGATATACATATATGCATGAATACACGTATATACAGAGATGCGTACATGCATACACATACACGAAGGAAACACACGAACACAAATATATGCATATATATATATATATATATATATATATATATATATATATATATATATATATATATATATATATATATACATATATATATATATATATATATATATATATATATATATATATATAATGTATATATAATCTATATAATGTATATATATATATATATATATATATATATATATATATATATACATATATA
>NC_091587.1:12581599-12589099 GCF_042767895.1 Penaeus vannamei | reverse complement strand
AAGGTTGCATTTTATGTTCTAAAGATTATATTTGAAAATATCACCAATCTTTGAAATGTTCATACGCAAAATAATTTCTGAATACACCAAGAAAAGCGAAAAAGAAATTCTAAAAAATTTCAAGGAACAAAATAAAAATCATTGCCAAAAATATTCAAATTAAAGAGTAATTTTGCCCCGATAATGACCACAACTTTCGCCTCACTCTAAAGAAAAACAAATAAGAAAATAGGCATAAAGAAAAATCCAAATCAAAATAGATAAACAAGCAAACGAACGATAGCGTAAATAATAAAAGACTTATTATTGCAACCTCACAACACGAAACAAACAAACCAAACTAAACAGATAACAAACCCAACAAACAAATCAAACAAACCACAAACCATCATAAAACGCAGAAAATTCTTCAACGCAAAAAAAAGAGAGAAAAAAGAAAAAAAAAAAAAAAGACTTTATAAAGCGATAAAGCGGAAAAGTGAAGCCAACGAAATGCCGGCAGAGTGTGTCCTCGGGGGTCAGGTAAATGCAATTCTCCTCTCGGTTTACTTGCAGGTAAATGGATGAAGAGGGGAAGGGGAGGGGGAGGGGAGGGGGGAAAGGGAAGGGGCGAGGGAGAGGGGGGAAGGGCAGGGGGGGCAGAGAGGGGATAGGGAAGGGGCGAGGGAGAGAGGGGATGGGAAGGGGGGGCAGAGAGGGGATAGGGAAGGGGCGAGGGAGAGAGGGGAAGGGCAGGGGGGCAGAGAGGGGAAAGGGAAGGGGCGAGGGAGAGAGGGGAAAAGGAAGGGGCGAGGGAGAGGGGAAAAGAGGGGAAAGGGAAGGGGCGAGGGAGAGAGGGGAAGGGCAGGGGGGCAGAGAGGGAAAAAGGAAGGGGCGAGGGAGAGAGGGGAAGGGCAGGGGGCAGAGAGCGGAAGAGGAGGGGAAAGGGAAGGGGCGAGGGAGAGAGGGGAAGGGCAGGGGGGCAGAGAGGGGAAAGGGAAGGGGCGAGGGAGAGAGGGGAAGGGGCGAGGGAGAGAGCGGAAAAGGAGGGAAAAGGGAGAGAGGGGAAGGGCAGGGGGCAGAGAGGGGGAAGGGAAGGGCAGGGGGGTAGTGAGGGGAAGGGGCGAGGGAGAGAGAGCGGAAAACGAGGGGAAGGGCAGGTGGCAGAGAGGGGAAAGGGAAGGGGCGAGGGAGAGAGGAGAAAGGGAAGGGGAGGGAAGAAGGAAAAAGGAAGGGGAAAGAGAATTTAGGGTAAGAAGAGGATAAAGGGAGGGGGAGAGAGGGGAAAGGGAAGGGCAGGGGGAGAGGGAGGGGAAAGAAGGAAAAAAGAAGGGGCGGGGGAGAGAGAGGAAAAGGAAGGGAAATTATAAGGTAGAAAAGAGGGGAGCAGGGGAGGGAGGGGAAGATGGGGGAAAGAGGGAGAGGGAGAGAGGAAGATGAGAGGAGAGAGTTGAGGGGAAGGGAAGGGGAGGAATATGAGGGGAAGAGGAGCGGATGGGGAGGGGAAAGGGGGAGAGAGGAAGAGAGGGGAGAGGGGAGAGAGGAGAAAGGAGAGTGAAAGAGAGGAGAGCACTATTGGGAGAGCTAGAAGAGATGGGAAAGGGCTAAGAGGAGAGAGGGGAAATAGAGGGGAGTGCAGGAGATAGTGGGAAATGGAGAGAGGAGAAAGGAAAATGAAAGAGAGGAGGAAGCGGGGAGAAAGGGAAGAGAAAGGAGGGAGAAGGGGAGGGGAAGGGAAGGAGAAGAGAGAGGAAAGGGGAGAAACAGGGGAAAGAGGACAATGGGGTGAGAGGAGAAAGGGGAGTGAAGGGGGACGCGGGGAGAGAGGAGGAGGGAGAGGGGAAAGAGGGGAGTGAAGTGAGACTTGGGGAGGGTAAGGGAAAGGGAAACTAAGGAATAGGGTACGGAAGGGGACTCGGGGTGGGAGTATGGGGGACAGAAGGGTACAGATAGTCTTGGCGAAGGGAGGAGGGAAGGGAGGAAGGGAAGGGAGAGAAGGGAGGAGAATAAACAGAAATGAAGAGGAAGGGAGAGGAGGTCGCAGACTCGACTGGCGAGGAGAGGAAGGGGAGGGACCAAAGGTGGGGGGAGGGGGGGAGAAGGGGAAGAGGAGACGTGAACGAATAGGGTAGAAAGGAGGGAAGAGGAAGGAGGGAGGACAGAGGAGGAAGAGGAAGGAGAGGATTAAGGTCGTTGCACTTGGGTCGGGTGTGGGTGTCGGGGTCCGGGGAGGGGGGGAGGGGGGAGGGAGCTGAGGCCGTTGCTCTTAGGTCAAATGCATCGGGGGGGGGGGGGGGGGGGTAATTGGATCCGGGATGCTGCCCTAAACCGAACCCTGGGATAAGTTTAAATAAATGTTTATTATATCTTACAGATTGGATAGAAAAAAAATAATCCTTAGATATTTGATTGATCAAAATGCTGCAGAGACCTAAAGAAAATGAGGTCAAACCCTTTCTTAAAATTACTTATATATATAATCCTGATTGCTACAGTACAGAGGAACTACCTTTCTGTTAATCAATTTGATATCAGAATGAAAAATGAATGTCGATATCGAAATATAAAGATAAAAATAAGATGTAAAATAGTTATCATCTTACATCATCACATAAAAAACACAAAAATAAAAGAAAAAAAATTCATGAAATCTCTGATATTCTCTAATTCTCTCTATCTCTCCCTCTCCACCTCATTCTCTTTTCCTCCTCTCTGTCTTATCCATCTCTATTTCTCTCTCTTTCCTCACCCCCCCCCCCATATTTCTTTCTCTTTCTCTCTCTCTCTCTCTCTCTATCTATCTATCTATGCCTCTGTCTATGCCTCTATCTATGCCTCTATCTTGCTCTTGCTCTTGCTCTTGCTCTTGCTCTCGCTTCCTTGCTTCCTCTCCCTCCATTCCTCCCCCTCTCTCTCTTTCTCTCTCATTCCTTCTTTATCTCTATCTCTCCCTCCCCCCCTTACTATCAGTCTCTCAGTCCTCCGCGAACTCAAAAAGGCATCGAATGTGATAACAATCTGCATAAAACACGGAGCATTCACATTCAAATCAGATTTTTATCTCGGTCCGCCTTTTTTTATCTGTAAAGTGCTATCTAGAGTGAGTTTGTATACGCCTGTATGAATGTATGCTCACTGCACTTACATGTATCCGTGTACATTATGCATTTTGAATGTACGTATGCATGCATGTGCGTCTGTGTGTAAATAAGTAAGGAAGGAAGTTTATATGTATGTATGTATGTGTGTATGTAAGTATGGGGTATGTATGTATGAAAGTGTGTATGTATGTATGTATATATCAGTATGTGTGCATATGTACACGTATCTATTTGTCCGTCTACCTTCCTAGCTATCTGTATATTTTATTTCTCTTGTTTCAATATATTTGTTTATTTACCTATGTATATATCCACATACCTCTTTTTTCTTTTTTTCGTATCGAAGTGATGCCGTGGCGGTGTGATACCGGTGTTTGTAAGCAATTTTTAAGCAATTTCAAAGTATTAGTCGGTTGCGATAGATTCGTAGTAGTTATGCCAAGGTACTGTGCCAAAGGCTGTGACGTGGTCATTATTGTGTATTCTGAGTCTGCAGTGTTTGCATTTCTCCTACTCTACTGTCCCAGCTGCTGAGAATAGACACAGACACACCCTACGGCTAAGCACATATGTCCCTTTAACACTGGACACGCCAGTAAGACTAAAGGTGCAGCCGCAGAAGGACGGAATTCCCTTCAAGCCGTCCAACCACCTCTTCGCATACGAGCGATCCTCGCCTTAAAAATGCAGTCTCTAGTCGCTCGTTAGGAGTCGGGCACGAAACACACCTTCTGACCAAGGGGAGTTAGGGCGGTATTCCCTTGCCCTCTGTTGGTAACCCGCGGATCATGGGTGAATAAGGCAAAGTGGATGGATGTTATCCCGTTTACCCGGATGTGTGAGTATTCCTCTGGTGCTAAAGGAAATTGTGTACCAAGAATACACTTACGGATGCGGTGTCAGCTTACTATAGCTTTAAGCCGCGCGACCCTCTCTCTCTAAAGCTGGAGGGAGAGGAGAGTCGTGAAACACCGAAAGATGGATGTTCTTAAAGCCGAGAATGACGAAGGAGATGCCAGCGGAGAGGCAACTGGTGGCATCAGAATGGGACAGAAGACGTCAAGTGCGAGCAGATTACAGGGAAAGAGCAAATCACAGAACTCACGGCACTTCCTCAGACGAAAGACACCAGCGAAGAAACCAGTCGGCTGCTGAACTCGGACTCTACGCCTCCATGGACCCAGGTACCTACTAGCCCTGCTCCGACATTGCCCTGCCCGCGTACTGCCGGTTCCCCTGCCAGGACCAACGGAAGCGTGTTCGCCCCATCATCCGCGAGCAACAGGTGGTCTCAGGGAGGCAGACGAGCGCCTCCCCCGGGGCTACGTGCGCGACATGGACGGATGCCTCGCTCGTGGCCGGTGAGGCAGCAGGCAGTCATCAGGGGACAGGAGGCGGACACGAGGATCAAGTCGGAGGCGCGGAGGAGGCGGATCTGCCTCGCCCGAGAAGGCCCATCGGTCACAGCTGAAGGCCTCAAGGGATCTACTCCGGAGCTGACTGGGTCCGAGTGTCTGATAGGAAAACTGCGAGGCAACGGAGCAGACTGCGCTGCGCTCGTTATATCCTTAAACAAGGAGCACGAATCGATATATATATATATATATATATATATATATATATATATATATATATATATATATATATATATATATATATGTATATGTATACACACACACACACACACACACACACACACACACACACATATATATATATATATATATATATATATATATATATATATATATGTATATATATATATATATATATATATATATATATATATATATATATATATATATATATATATATATATATATATATATATACAATCTATCTTCCTATTTATTCACTCAATTATCCACCCATTCATCTATTTATCTATTTATCATTCTATCTATCTATTTGTTATTCTGTTTATCTTTCTATCATTCAATCTGCTTACTCATTGTTCCATCTATCTATCTCTATACATGTGGATAGATAGATAAATGCTTGAGCAGATAGATATATACATATATACGTCCACTATATCCACCGACAATAAGATTGCATCACAGCCGGAGGTGTTTCCTATACCTTTGCTTTCACTCCTGCAACAATAACAATTATTTTTATCGCAGCGTTATCGCAGCTGTCACAGAGGGCTCCAGCTGTTGATGAAGAGTTTTCAATCACTGGGGTCGTTATCTATTTTATCTATCTTTTTTTTTCGCAGACATATATGCAGGTTCGCTTGACTGTCAGCTTTATTTTAAATGTGTGTGTGCGTTGCCTGCGTTATGTACAAAGGCAAGGTTAGTTTGTGGTTAAATGACTGTGTTTTGTGTGTTATGATTTTAGGGAGAAATTTAGATATTCGGGTAAGAATGTACTTATATGGATACGTACATGCATGTGCATACATACACATACACAAAGGTACAAGGACACACAAATACAAATACAAGGACTACAAAAACTCACACAAGCATACAAACACACACACACACACGTACACAAACACACTCACACAGACACACAGGAAAAAATATAAAGACACGTAAACGCACACACAAATATTCATCTATATAAACTGAAATGGTTCACGCACAAAGACATGTACAGCACGTATATAAAAATTCTTTTTGTGGACAGTAAATGAGCATAGTCAATTAACCATAATCAGTCAGTGAATAAACGAAATCGTTTGATATCTAATAGAGCAACACGCTAGGCTCAATCAGGCTTCCACAGTGTTTATACAGCATCGATTTGCTACACTTCCATACATACATACGCCCGCATTTGCTTGTTTTGCGTCGGTGCGGATGCGTGTGTGTTCTGTTTATCTATGAACGTGTGTGTACGTGCGTTTGCATTTATATCCGAAATTGGTGTATGTCTTTGAGCATCTATAACGGCTTTACCGAGAGGCCAGGGTCGTGGGACTACGCAGCTTGGGTTGACCTCCGCGGAATTAAGTAGTGCCGCGGAAGAATACTGATCTGGGATAGGCAGCTTGGTCTGTGGCTTGCTTTTGGTCAGGACATACCGCCATCTTGCATGTATAAGGAAATATAGATTTACGAAACCTTCTTACACAAAAAGACTCCTCTATTTGAAAGATCTCCTTTATACCTCACGCCCTTACTTCGAACTTCTTTCTGCAAAGTCCTTTATACCTCGTTTAGTGTTTCTCATACTCCATTCTAACGCGAAAATATCCTTCCCCAAGAACCCGGATATACAACGCAGGCCCTCCCAGACCATCCAGGATTTCGACATTTTCCCTCATACTCCCACAAACTACCACCCAAAACTACCCCATGCCCACTCTTGTTACTGAGAGATCACCCACATACACGCCCCTATACCACGCTTGCCCTGAGAAATGACCCGGGCTTACCCACATCTTTCGACCTTACCCTTAAGGCCCTTTTCCTAAAAACCTGACTTCTCCAAAAATTCTCGAAGACGTTTCCATTTCCTTACACCCCTTTTCTCAGACCTCTTCCCTCACACTTACCTCTTAAGTCTTCCCCAAGCTGATATATATTTTATCTTGATGATCCCTACCGTACCCTGTGGCTCGTTGACCTTCCCTCCTGTACCCACGTCTCCCACACCTCCTCCCACAGCCCACCCACTTTCGAGGCACCAATATATCCACCCTGTCTCTACACCCTCCTTCCCCTACGCCCATAGTCCTGTCTCCACCTTCCCCCCCCACCCCCACCCTTCAGGTGAGACCCCACCCCCACCCAGATCCTCCCATATCTGCCACACCTACATACCCACCCCCTCTCCCTCGTCCATACCTTCCCCCTACACCCACCTCATCCCTCCTTCACCCCCATACCCTCCCACATCCCCCCTTCTCTCCCTCCTTCTTACCCCCCCCCCTCAACGACCTCCTCCCTGTCCCCTCTCTCGTCTACTAAATATTTGTTCACTCGACATCCCTCCTGAACTCTGAGCCGAAAGGTCAAAGGTCAGGATGTAAGAGCCAATTCGTGTGAGTTTTTCTAACGTGTGTTGACATACTTTCAGGCCAATGTGAGCTGTAGACGTTTCTCAGGTAGGACGAAGAATATGGAATAACGCTGTGCAAACAGACTTACGAATAGCTGTCTATAAAAGAAATGATTGAATGAATGAATTGATAATTAGATAAAACCAAAAAAAAAAAAGAAAAAAAGGTATATGAGGCAGTGTAAAAAAAATATAGGAAGATATAGAAGAGAGATAAAGAATATAGATAAGTGAAAATTATTAAACAAATAGTAAGCTACATATGGGCCAGTGCAAGAAAAAAGAAATGAAGAAAGACATAGAAGAAGAGAGACTAAACTAAAAATCATAGATAGATAAACTTCAAAAGGTGATCGATAGTAAACAGAAGAAACTCTCGCATAACAATAAATAAAAGAAAGTA
>NC_091587.1:12569099-12576599 GCF_042767895.1 Penaeus vannamei | reverse complement strand
ATGGGGAGGGGCATTGGTGGAGGAAGGGGTCGGAGGGAGAGGGGCAAGAGGGGTAGGGAAGGAGAGAGTGAAATAAAAATCGGTTCGATAGCAGTTTGTAAATTTCAATGTTTAATAGCTTTCTTTCTCTCCCTTCCCACATTGCCTTTCCTGCTCTCCTCTCTCTCTCCCACCTTCCTCCTCCCTCCTCCCTCCCTCCCTCTCTCCCTCTCTCTCTCTCTCCCTCTCCTCTCTCTCTCTCTCTCTCTCTCTCTCTTCTCTCTTCTCTCTCTCTCTCTCTCCCTCTCCATCTATATTTCACTACCCTTATCTCTCCCACTCCTACTCCTCTCTCCTTCCTCTTCCTCCCTATCCATCCCCCATTACTCTTCCCCTTCCTCCTGACTCTCCGTTTCCCTCTCCCTTTTCTCCCTTTCCCACTCGCTCTCCCACTTCCAATCCCTCGTCCCTTCCCCTTTCCATCCCCCTTTTTTCTCCTTGTCTCCACTCCCTCTCCCTCTCCCTTACCCTATCCCACTACCCTCGTCCCTTCCCCTCCCCCACCCCTCTCCCTTCCATTACTCGTACCCTCTCCCACTTCCCTCGTCCCTTCCCCTTTCCTCCCCCTCTCCCTTACCCACTCCTTCTCTCCCTCGTCCCTCTCCCTTACTCTCTCTCTCCCCTTCGTCCTTTTCCCTCCTCCCTCTCCTTCTCACCCTCTCCCTCTCTCCCATCATGAATACATGAACGACAGAATCGTGCCCTTGCTCAGGATCTCAGACAGACTTGATCCTTATATCTAATCAGTTAATTAGGATCTGTGTGGCCATGTTTACTCCCGAACGAGGTCAAGGGTATCGGCCCATAATACGTCTTAGTGGCCTGTGATAATGATTTTAATGATGATTGTGATAGTCATTATGGTGATGATGGTAACACTATATATAGGATAGATTGTAGAAATAGTGATGCTGATGCTGATATGTCTAATGACACAATGATGAAAAAAATGACATTGATAACGGCTATGATAACGATAACAGGATAATAATTGTCCTGGTGAAAATAAAGATGAGAGTATGATAATGATAATGATAGTAATAATGATGATAATAATTGAATCTTATCGTATTGATAATAATTGTATCGTATTATCGTATAATTGTATCGGGTACTCTCTCACATTGCCTGAAAAAAAATGGTGGATCTCAGTTTCACTTTAACATTCACTTTGGCGACCGATTCTTCTGAATCTTGATATTTTGCAGATGATTCCCCTTTAGAACATAAAGTAGCATATATTTGTACTCTATATGTGGAGTTCTACATTTTCTAAATAAGTCTCATTTTCCAAAACATTATCTTTGCTACCAGCATTTCCCATGATTTCATCACTCTTAATTTCAATGTCACTACCAACTGTGGCCATCTCATCATACAAAGATTTTAAAATTTCAAATTTTATATTTTCATCAGCACACTTATTGAAAGCATTGATCTTACGTATCATTTTTTTCTTCAAGTGTTCCGCGTGCCTTGATTACCTCCTCCATCTTGAAATGCAGGGTGTTGAATTGTATCGTCAAGTTGTCTTAAGGTGTAGAATCGGTCCTCAGGGGAAGTGATACACGAGGTTGTTGTACCAGTTTATTCAACCTGTAAAGTTTGTAACTTATAAGTAGCCAGAAAAAAATATTCCCCAAAACACAAGTAACGCAACTGCAATGCTGACCCACACATGCAACATAGCCAAATCAAAGAGACTGAAGAAGAAACGTGGAAAATATCCAATGATCATAAACTTAAGACATTTCTACTGTTTATAAAGAATTACACATAAAACATTGCAATGGATATAAAGACATAGTCAGGAAATTTAGTAAACTACTTCATAAACAAACGTTTGCATGACCTTCATTGTTATGCTTAGCCACAGTATACTAATAAATAATATTATAAACTTACACCCTCGCGCATCCCCAGGTGACGCTGCCACAGACTTCATGCATTATTAAAATTTAACTCCCCTTTTCTGTTTTAATATAATATAAGTCTACTTTAAAAGATTTACAGGTAATTTTCTATATTACGTCCGCATGACCGATATCGACGATTTTGGTATCGTTGGATTCCTCTCACTCTCCACATTGCAAATATATAGTTTTTATTGCGCGCTAACCCCCCCTTTAGCGACAAACTTGGCCCCGATAGCAGGGGAGGGCATGAAAGGTTCCAAGGAAAATGCGGGGTTAAATAGCACTAATAATATAACGCACAGTGAAAATAACCATGGTTATTCACATAAATTTCCATAATAACCATGGTTATTCACATAACCCCCCCTGGGGGGGCTGCCGCCCCCCAACCCCCGCCGAGGAAACAAAATCAATCATCGTCGATGTCGGAGCAGGGGGCGTATTACCTCGTAAGATTCTCACTGAATCAGCATATTAACCTTATTATAGTCAGCATTGTATATAGAGACGATTGTAGTATAATCAGGATAAACACGGTGGCCCGCCCTCGTCGGCGGGTTTTGCGCCTTTTTCGATGTTACACCGATGGCCTCAAAGTCGAGTTTCCCTTCCTCTGGAATAACGACAGATCAGATTCCTAACCGAAATAACCGTCGCGTTCAGAAGTCGTCATAGTCGCCGCGATGGCCGAGGGTGGAGAGGGTGCTCGTACTCCGAGACGGATTTCTTCGGGAAATCGCCACTAGCCAAGAAAATATGCTAGATATGTGCTCGCCACGTACTTCGTCGTGAAAAAGATTGCGGTAGGTGCGGGCAAACAGCACGCCTAGACCTGAAGAAGAAATCGACCAGGTGTGACAAGGTCAGGCGGTCAGGAGGCAGAGGAGGCAGAGGTGACTGGTCTGCTTCGATGTTCGTGGGCTCTTTCTTTGCGCAATTCGCCTCGATGTTGAGACCCTGCTGATCTTCGTGGATCTTCTTCGTCCGGGAGAGGTTCACGTTCCGGCTCATGCCGCACGAGCTGGGCCTGGAGCGCAGCGATCTTCACCGACTGACGAGAGTTTCGCCGGGAGGTGATGGTTCACTGGGCTCTAATCGGCAGGGTATGATCGGCGGCCAAGGAAAGATCGTCGATAGACGAGTAAGTTCGGGCGCCGTGCGTTGTCAGGGCCGAGCGATTGACGGGCAGTGGTTCCTCGGCGGTATCTGCAGGGAGACGGCGCGATCTCTTCTCGTCCTGGTGGAGGATCGACCAGCGACACTCTCCTCGCAGTTATTAAGAAACGGATCACCCCGGGCCGATAATCATCTCCGATTGCTGGAAAGCCTACAACTGCCTCTCTGACGAGGGGTTCGAGCACTGACCGTCAACCACTGCACCACTTTCAGATCCGATGCGCAAGCTCATACGGAACACGACGGAGCGGCAGTGGAGGGAGGCTACAGGAAGGTACCGCTCAGGCCGCAGGAAAAGCACTGCAGGCGCTCTGGTCAGTGCATGTTCCTCATGCACTACCAGACCTGAATGTGAGGTTGCATACTTCCTGTGTGCTGCAGCGTCACTGTATCCTTCGGCCTAGGACCTCCTGCCGGACGCACCCTGCCTCCTTCACATTTTGCGGCAAAGGACACCCTCCCTAGTAATTAGCGGCATTAATAATCAGGTTAGTACCTTAAAAATCCTAGGTTATTGTAGGTTATCGGTCTGCGATCTAGTTCGTGTGCGCTCTATCCTGCCAGGGAATACGGTGGAGGTTTTGTTTCCTGGCGGGGGTTGGGCGGCAGCCCCCCCAGGGGGAAACATATGAATAACTAGGATTATATTCACTGTGAGGTTAAATTATTAGGGTAATTTTCTATATTACGTCCGGCGCTCCGACATCGTCGCCCTTGCAATCGGGACCGCTTCAATGCTAACGGGGGTTAGCGCGTAATAAAACCTATCTATTTGCATTGTATAGAGTGAGAGGAATCCAACGATACCAAAATCGTCGATATCGGTCATGCGGACGTAATATAGAAAATTACCGATTTACAGTACCGTATGACAAACGTGTGCCTTTGAAATCATCGCACTCATGAAGAGAAAATTCAAATGCCAACACGTTTCTTACACCAAGTTTTTCATTCCTTCCATATTCCACATATAAACTTAAACAATTAATCATTTACTTCCACAGTAACTGCATAAAATAGTGATGTTATAAAACCTCACAGTACATACCTTAGTTCAGTAATTCCCACAAAAAAATCTCTTCCAAGTATAAATAATGCACGAGGCGCAGCTCGCACCAGTCAAAACAGAGGCCCATAATGCATTGCGCGAAACGCTGGCAGATGCTACAAAACCGCACAAATACAAATCCACTGGAGAAATACGTGTTCAAAAGTTCGAAACCATTACGCAGTAAATTACAAAATTATTATTCGTGATACATCACTAATACAATAGAGGTAATAATAATAACAATACTAATAATCATTATCATTATCTTTATAACAATATTAACAATAATAATAACAATACAGATAATGGTGATGAAAATAATATCAATAATGATGATGATAATAACAGTAATAATAATCATTATTATTATAATGAAAATAATGATACTTGTAGCAGGGCGTAGACCCACCAGACTTTCAGCTGCTTGGTTGAGTTCGGGCTCAACCGAGAATAAGGATTTTTACTTAGGAAAAGATTCGTCTGCAGTGAGCAGCCGTAAGGTTCCAGGCCTACGACACGCTGCTTTTGCCACCACCCGATTGGTAGTTTTGGGAACCATGTGTGTTGTGTCAGTGGGTGTGGGTGTTGTATCAGAGGAGGATGGAAGGAAAATACAGTGTGTGCGTGCTGAATGTAGGATGTGTAAGTGTGTATATGTGAAAAGGGAGACAGCATAGGCTGAGCGACTGCGTGGACGTGTTTGGGAGAAAAATACGAGATCATAGAATTCTTCTTCCCCTCGGTTTGAGCATCCGCCTGCTGGGAGCGGGAACCCAGGAGTAGCAAAATTGGTCTGTTCCTTGATATCAGCTAAATATACTCTGATTCATCTAGCCTTTTTGCAGCCTTTCAAAGGTTGCGAGATATCAGAGCAACCAGCAATGTACTGTTTAGGAGACCCGAGTTCGAGAAAGATTTAGGCATCTAACCTTGGTCAGAACCAGAACATTTGTGGTAATTAGGAATAGTTTATATTCTGACTGGAACTAAGGAAAAGCTCTACGATGGCACGATGTTTATTCAGGGAGCAAGTTGCACTCACTAGGGAGTTACAGGTATTTTTCAATCGTGGAAAAGTAGAAAGATGTGTGCATCACCAGTTTGTCACAGAGGAAGTGATGCACGGAGAAATAACACCAGAGAAATTTACCATAAATTATTTATGTTTTCCTAGGTAGGCGTCCCTACTCTAGAAGTTCTGTTACTGGGGGTTAGCATAAAACATCCAAGTCCCTAAATTATATTATAGCGTTAACATCCAACCCAAATGGATGCTAACAAAGTTAAAATTAAAAGCTAATGCTGACAGGTACTTAGTAAGAATACTTTTGTAAATAATAAACAACATTATTAAGAAATAAGTTTATATGAAGCGCGAATTAGGAAAATCGAGGAAGGAACAATTCAGGAAGACTCCCTGCACACCCACAAACTCAGACAGAAATCTGCCGAGACAACTAAAAACAACAACGACCAAAGATCATGTGATGGCAAGATTAAAGGTTCTCAGGAGGCACGGATCACAAAGGCTGCCTGTCCAACCACAAGGTCAGGCAGAAACCAACAGAAAACATGCATGAGGCGAAACAAGACAAACAGAAGTCTATATCGATAAAATACGTAAGAAGGCATTGAAAAAGATCTTTATCCCCTGAAGTACAGATCCTCAATCAGGGACGAAAGAAAACTAAATAATAACCTAGTTGTAAAAATGATGGTCACACTGCAGGTACAGATCCTCGATCAGTGTTCCTTTAAATCACTTGGTCCTTCTAATGCTCTCTAACTTTTGGAAATAAAGATTACTGCTATGGGACTTCACGAAAGAGTGCACCTTGCAGATAGTAGTGCAGTATGTCACGCTAAATCCAAAAGGGACCAGTCGTCTCCTGCACACGACCATCAAAATCACTTGGGGAGGAGACGTTCAGTAATCCTAGCGCAAAGCGAGGTAGGTCAAAGCGTAAAGTAAATCCAGCGAGAGCACAAAAAATGATAATAATAAATAAAAAACAAACAAATAATAAAATAAATATTCCAACCGCGAAGGACCAAAGTGCGGGACAGAGGTCAGGACCGAAGTGATTTTCCTTTCCCCAACCACTAGTACATATACCCCGAAAGAGACCCCCAGGCCAAGCCGCAGGCATGGCGCGAAAGAAGAAAAGAGGTAAATGAAGTGCCTGAAGACCAAGCCGATAGCTCGACAACCAAAACAAGCAAGTGGAGAGATGGAAAGAAAAAAAAAAGAAGAAAAACTAGGTAACTGTCTTCACCTCCTTCGGTGGTTATTGCGACACGTCTGAGACGCCAAGGAGAAAGAATATTAGAAAAGATAAATGAGGTAAACGATACGGAGAAAATCCGATAATAGAGTTGTAGCAAAAACTGCATTTTCGGCTCCAACATATTTATAATATTTAGGTTTAAAAGTTAATAAGCATCTATGTTGGCTTGGCGACTTCAACGCCGTGAAAGTAATGAGACTTGGTAAAAAAAAAAAAAATACGTTCACGGTTATGCAAACATACAATCAACTCTGCCCTTCTTGAATGGTGGTCGGACTTAGTCGCAGGTGGCAGAACATGAATATATAAAAAATGAATAAGACAATAAATGATAATATACGTGTCTACGAGATGTCTATTAGGATGTAGATATATCCAACAATGAAATTATCAATTATAATGATCATAATGATAATAATAAGAATAAGAATAACAATAAGAAGGCTGATGATAGGAATGGTAATAATGATAAACATTATAGTAATAATAATGATAGCAATATTAATAGTAATAATAGTAACAACATTAATAGCAACAACAATAATAATAATAATAATAATAACGATGATAATAATAATAATAATAACGATGATAATAATAATAATGTTGATAACAATGATAATGATAAAGATAATAATAATGATAATCATAATTATAATGATGATCAATAGGATCAATGATAATGATGATAACAAATACAATTTGATAACATTAAAAACGAGAACAAAAATTATGATAATGATAAAGCAATAATTATAAGGATAATAATGATAGTAGTAACAGTAAATATAATAATGATAAGAATGATGATGACGATGATGATAATGATAATAACAATAATATCAATAAGAACAATGATGATGATAATAATACAGAAAAAATATGATGATAATAGCAGTAGTAAAATTTATAGTCATAATAATAGCAATAGTAATGGTAATCATGATGAAAATAATTATGATAAAGATAAGGCTGATAATGATAATGATGATGGGGATGATGATAATGATAATGATGATAATAATAATAA
>NC_091587.1:12554099-12556599 GCF_042767895.1 Penaeus vannamei | reverse complement strand
TCCCACGAAGTAAAAACATTTGATGCCATTGCTTAAGGGGGTCTTAGAATAATTGTCCGACAGGTAGTTTATGAAATGGCTTGTCAATTTGAACCTCCATCTGTAACGTGGACATCAATATGATTCTATTAATGCACTAATCTAAACCTTCATTTATAACGTGGACATCCAGATAATCCGATTAATGAACTAATCTAAACCTTCATAAATAATGTGGACATCCGATGTAATCCCATTGATGCACTTAATCTCATGGTTGTGGTGCATTAACATGAATATATCGGTGCTTACGAAAGAGAATAAGAAAATATTGGATAAATGAAATAGTTCAGTGACTCCCTGCACGCGCATCCCCTTTTTTGTTTTTCCGCATACCTTAGCCTTTGCCTCAGTGTCCCTTCACTAATCCGGCAAGATATTCTCGATCTTATCATCATATCCATGCATTAAGATATTCACAGCAAAGCCTTTTCATCTGCGCTTCACGTCTTTAACCTTCACTAATCCGGCAGTCTGGAAATTCGGAGATAGGGGAGAGTGTATCAATCCAGTCCCATCCAAACCCTTAAAGACTAAGTCAAAACAAAGTTCCCGCTTCTCTGCCTCACGTCTCAAATTGACTTCGCTAAACCGGGAATCTGGAGTGTTTATAACCAATCCCATCCACGCATTGGAAGAAAGCGGGGTTCGGACGGGTCCTGGAGAATCATAGAAATTGGAATTGAAATTTCCAGACCAGGAATATCGTGGAATTTTGTTTACGTCTGGAAAATCATGGAAATTTAGTGTCATTAAAGAAATTAATAGTCTATGATTTTTCTTTTCTATTTGTATCGTAAATATCCATCAAATGTTCAGGGAAAACTGTGAAATGAGTCATGGAAAAATGCCAAAACCTCCCTAGAAAGTCATGTGACCCAAGAAGTGTACGAACCCTGAAAAAGTCAAAACAATATCCCTCCACCCGAGGCTCACGTCCCAAATCACTTTCGATAATCCGGCAGTCTGGAAGCTCGGTGTTTGAGGCAAAGTGTATTAACCCAATTCCTTCCATACGTCAAAAAAGAAAGGTCAAGGCAAAGTCAAATAGCTCTTGGGGGATGGTATATATTCAGTCCAATCCTTACACAAAAATAAATAAAAAGAGCACCTAGTTTTTATCCTATACCTTTCATATCAAATAAATATAGAAGTCGCAGCAAAGTCAAATGGCGGTTGGAGGATAACGTAATAATAATTCAATCCCATCAGTGCCTTAAAAAAAAGAAAAAAAAAGTCAAAAGCTAATGTTCTCTCACCTACTTGGACTCACGTATCAATCGCCTCCACTAAAGTATTAATCTGAAGACTTGGTGGTCAAGGAGTGTGTGTATGTGTGTGTGTGATTTATTAAAAAAGGTCAGAGCAAGGTCAAGCCAGTGTCCAAGAGGAGTGCATTTCCCATACCGCTGTCATACCCAGACACACACACACACACACAAAAAAAAAACTAGTCAAAACAAAATTCGCTCACCTGCGGCTCACGTCTCAAATCGACTTCGCTAATCCGGCAGTCTGGAAACTTGGTGTTCGAGGAGAGTGTATATATGAGCGGGACTTGCTATTCCAGCCAACGCAGGCACGTGTAGCGGTCTCTTGGTTCCGAAATTGTGTCGTAAACTTTCTTTCTCTTCCGGAGGAGGGAGTCAGTAGGAAGGGTAAAAAGGAGGAAAGGAGAGAAGGTGGAAGAGGAAAAGAGGAGGAGAAGGAGGAAGGGGAATAAAAGAGAAGAGAAGGAAGAAGAGGAGAGTGCAGATAAGATTGGAAAAGAAGACAGAGGGAGGGGGAAGGAGAAAAGGAGGGAAGGAGTGGAGGAGGAAGGAAAAAAAAAAAGAAGAGAAAGAGGAGAGTGCAGATGAGATTGGAAAAGAAGACAGGGGGAGGGGGAAGGAGAAAAGGAGTAGTGGAGGAGGAAGAGGGAAAAAAGAAGAAGGAAGAGGAGAGTGCGGATGAGATGGGAGAAGACAGGAGCAGAGGGAGGAGTGGAGGAAAAGAGGAGGAGGAGGAGAGAAGAAAGGAGGAGGAGGAAGAGGAAAGTGCGAATGAGATGGGGAAAACGAAAATTATGAGAAAAAAAGAGGAGGAGAGGTGAGGTGGGGGTAGAAGGACAATGAGACGGAGAGACGGGGAGGGAGGGGGATGAAAAGGAGAATACAAATAATGAATGGGGGGAAAGAGAAGGGAAATGAGAAGAGAGGGGGAAAAAGGGTATGTGGAGAAGGGAGGGAGGGAGGCCGAGAAAGAGTGGAAGAATTAGAAGGGAGAAACGGAGGAAGAATCCGAAGAAAGGGAGAAGGGAGGGAAGGAGGAAGAGGAAATGAGAATGAAAATGAGAAAGGAGTGAGATCAGGAGGACAGAAGAAAAAATATAGGATGGGAGGGAAAGGAGAATTAAAAGATAGGGTGGAGGAGATTAAGAATGGAAAAGAAGGGGAAGGGAGAGAAGAAATGAAATGAAAAT
>NC_091587.1:12541599-12544099 GCF_042767895.1 Penaeus vannamei | reverse complement strand
ATATATATATATATATATGTGTGTGTGTGTGTGTGTGTATTGTTGAGGATGATGTTCCCAATATGAAGCAATGCAAGCTCTTCAGGGGTAGCTGCTAAGTCTCTCAATCAGAGATTGCCTTTGAAATATATAAAAATTACCATATTGGGAGATGATTGGTGTTGATTCAAGAGTTCCACAACTCACTCAAGTCTTTCTTGATGTTCAAGTGCAGTATGCCGTGAGCTATTAGCTGTATACAAACCAGACTCTATATGAATGATAGGAAAGCTCATATACCCGCAAGTGGCCGCCTTGGAACGGCCACTTGCACCATCTATTGAGGTGACGCAAAACCATATTCGTTGCGTTTCTATGGGTAACTATTATATTTTTATAATGTAATTTTGTGAGCACCACTTTTATATTATCAATTTATGATTTCTCGGACGTATTATACATATACCATTAGCTCTTAAAATAATTCCAAATGAGATATTTTTTCAACGAGTTTCTCTACATTTGCGATAAACATGAACGAAAAATATTTCTTTATAACTTTTATATGGTTATTTAAAAATCAGTAGTGCAATTTTCCTAATAATTTGGAATCACTGATGATTTAAAGGTCAATGCTTTTGTTGCGAATTACATGAGAATTGTTTCATGCCCTTTTTATTACATCATTTGAACAACTAAAGCGATAACTTAATTGTAAGAATAAAGTATGAACTCTTTAGATTTATATACAGCTTCTCATATTCATTTTTATCATTGAGTATTCATGGTATATTACTGAAGCCTGGAAATTAAGACAATGTCTTGCAAATGTCAAAAAAAAAAAAAAAAAAAAAAAAAAAAAAAATGTAAGACAAAATAATCACAAGCAATATATGTGGTGCCTTCAAATAAACACAAATGACTAAGAACAATCGCATAAGCTGAAGCACTTTATACAGGACACACACAAACAAAAGAAATAAATGCTAGACAATATAATAAACAAAAGTAATACACCCGGGGCAATCATATTAACCAAATATAGATATGCAGAGGATCATATAAATGCAAGCAATGCATGCAGGACATTCATATAAACACAAGCCATACATGCAAGACAGACACATAATCATATTAACAAAAAAGAATAAAGAACAGTTCATGGAAATAACCTTAGCACGTAATATAGACAGAAAGTAATATGAAAACTGCAAAAATAATTATAATTAGCACCACAAACACATGCTTGACAATCGCAAGACATGCAGTGTAATCAGTTATTCACAGAAAATGAGTACATAAAAGCAGAAAGAAAAAGTACATACCCAAATTTATACATTTTCATTGAAGGTATAATCTGCATAAGAAAAGTAATCTAAAATCATGAATTTTCTATTGATGAATCACCTTAGCATATTTCCTTTTCTTTTTTGCCTCAATTTCATAGACCTGTCTCTAATATAAAATTGTTCAATGTACTTCCACTGAACCATTTTTCCATTTATATTTATATCATACTTCATTAAATTATTTCTTATATTCTTTAATAAGTGTGGTGTGTCAAAGAAAAAATGTATTTTCACTTCATAATGAATTATAAAGGATAATGCTGGTGTTACATTTAATTTCTTAAATACACTTCTGTTACACGAGTCATGGTCACAAACAACATACTTTGGCATGAAACCTGTGTCCTTTTAGTCTTGAAGTCCATCTGTGTTATCAGTTATATTATAATAAATGCCCTGCTTAAGTGACATAGCATCAAAAACTACACCACACAAGGTTTCCTGAGAATTCATGTCGTCAAACTTCTTTTTTTTCAATTTAAAAACATTTTAATTCCAACCAGGATTAAACTTTATTCTGTGAAGCCAATTCCTTAGCATGCGGGTTGATGGAAGCACAAGTGCCTTTGACAACAAGTTATATGCCCTAAAGTAAAGACTTAAAGTAAAGACTGAGAGCAAAAACTCGTTCAGCATTAGAATATCTTTGTCCCTTCCTTTTCCTGTTAGCAAGTTAAATTGCGACTTGAAGAACTGTAGGGCATAGCCACTTGAATACTTAGATGTATTTATAATCATGGATAATGGTAGGGTACATTTTTACAAGACATATTGCTTACCTTCTTCATTAAATATACTTTGTTCATTAATCTTGTGATTCGTTTCCTGTAGTAGTCCAGCAAATCAAGACTTCTTTTTCTTTTTGGTTAGTTCATCACCTGTAAATAAAAAAAAAAATGAAGATAATTCAAAGGTTTCTTAAACTTCTTCAACAATGGCGTTTGTAATTACATTTAAGAAATTCAATGAATCAGAATGTATGACTCAGAACACGCACATATACACACTCCAAAATATATGCATTTGCCTTGGAAGCTATTAAGATATACAAAATATTGCAGGAGTCTCATCCAATGTTCCTTGTAAGAAACCTTAAAATTTCTTATACATGTAGGTGCATATAGTTATATACACACAAACACAGAGAGGAGAGAGAGAGAGAAAGAGAGAGA
>NC_091587.1:12492755-12510255 GCF_042767895.1 Penaeus vannamei | reverse complement strand
AAACAATAATGACAGTAATAATTATAATGTGACAATGATAATGATATTATTATGATTTCTATTGTCATTATTAGTATGAAAATTATTAAAATAGACTTAATTATTGCTATTATTGCAGTAATTATCAAAACTATCATTATAATTATCATTTTATCATTATTATCATTATTATTGTCATTATCATCATGATTAGCATCATTATGGTTATTAATAATATAGGAATTATCATGGAAATCATCATAATTACCTGAATTAATGTTAAAATCATCATAATTATCATATAAAAGCGAAAAAGGTATCTTTTCGACTTTTCTCTCAAAAGGCTGTAATACGACAAATTTTGCCGTTTTTTCGACTTCCGGTATTTTACTAGTTTTCGCCTTTATTTCATTATAAATGGACTCTATTGTAGTGGATATTTATAAACTCCGTAGAGTTAAAGATGTTGATTTGGGAGCGTGTTATCCAACTATAGGTAATATCCATGTGGGTCTGTTGTTAATTAGTAATGACTCTCAGGTGAGTTTAAGGGTGATTCCGTAGTCACGATAAAAACAAAAAGACCATTGGCTGACAAAAAGCCAACATAAAAATGATCATCCATATTATACTTTTATTTCGCACAAAACTTTAAAAAATAATAATAATAAAATAATAATAATAATAATACACAGGATAACACACTATACACCTACTTGAAAAACACAGAGGCAACCCGCCATAGTCGAGAAGCACCAGTCAGCCAGCTAAAAATCCAACGGTCTGTCACCACACACGAATAAAAGCCTCTCCCCCTAGACCGATCTGGCTTGACCTTATATACAGGTGGCTCCCGTGCTTACTGGGATTTTACCCATAATGTAGTTAACTTTATTTGTTAAATAGTGTATGGTGTGTCTAAAATAAATTAAGAAATACGAAAGGAAAAAAAAACGAAAGAAAACGAAACTAAGGTGAATTAGTCGAAGACGAAAAGGCAAGAATAAGACAAGGTAAGTATAGAATATAAGGTAAGTAGTGTATAAGTAGTGTTGTGTAGGAATAGCGTAGATGTAGCGGTAGATCACGGACCTTATTCTTATATAAAAAAAAAAAAAGCGCAGACACAGGAAACAGCAAAGCCACGTCATCTTGCAGTGCGGAGGAGTCCGTAGATTATCTAAGTAACAGTCCATAACGTCAGGGGAACAGGCGGTCCAAAACCCTACGGGATGACCCGCCTATAGCCAGGAGAAATTCACTACAACTCCCTCCTCGCCTGACTTCGGACGACTCCCTCTCGACCTCAACGCACACAGAACGGACACTGCCTGCTTCTGAGGACCCTAGCGTGCGGCCCGGTCCAGCCACTCTCGACTGAGCAGGGTCATGCAGCATCAGAGGGGCAAGCAGAGTGGTGACGAGAGGAGTCGGTCGAAGGCCACACCACCGGATCCACGGGTCGGTAGAACCAAGCAGCTCACGGTCACCACGACCGTCCACGACCCTCCGGAGGAGCGGCTCTACACTGCGGATGGACTCAAAAGGACCGTAAAGCACAAGGAACATCACACCTGCAAGAGACTGGCATTAGTGTATGGCATTTACTTTGTTCATCCTGTATAAAAGTAAAGTCCTGAAAGGAATGCCACTGATAAATCTATATATACAGATGCACGACCAGACAGAAAGAAGGGCAACGAAGGATGAAAGCGAAGAAGGCAAAGGACGACGACCCAGCGAGCAATCACACCCAGGCTGAAAGAACAGAAAAGTGACAGAATAAACCAAAAAAAAAATAAATAAATAGGAACAATGGGCCCAAAACATAAAATAAATACATAAGATAAAATTAAACTTAAAATTAAACAAATTTAAATACAAAACTTTACATAAGAAATACAAAAAGAACTTAAGAACAAACTTAAAATTAAGCTTACAATTAATGGAACTTAAAAATACAACTTAAACATAAAAACTTGGAAGCAAACTTAAAAGCTACAAACTTGAGAATTATACAGAACTAAATTACATAAAAATCAAGCACAAATTTAAGAAGCAAATATACAAACTTAAGATTAAACATAAAAAAAATCTCAAAGAAGAAGACCAACCACATGTTGGAGAGGTGTAAATATATTACCATGAATACACTGCCATGAAATACAGAAGCTATCATCTCGACTTGGGCTGGAATACAATTCAGATTAATACACGACACATAAAATGTTAATGCACAATTTCTTATGTCATTCAACACTGCTGATACATTAATTTTCACCCACATCCATTTTCAGAGCATTTTCTATTACGTCACTGAACACTTAACACTTAACAATGGACTGAATAATAATTATAATCATCATTATTATCAAGACTGTTATTATTTTCATGATTATCATCATTATAGTCATTATCATGATTATCATTATTATTATCATCATTATTGCAGTTATGATAATCATTATTGCAGTTATGATAATCATTATGCTAATTATTATTGCTATTTTTATCATTATAACTATTTATATAATAATAATAGCAATAATGATAATTTTAGAAATAATAATGACAATAATAATAATATAATGTCAATGACCATGATGTTATTATCATTTATATTGCCATTATCAGTATGAAAATTATTGGATTAGAGCTAATTATTGCAGTAATTATGAAAATCATCATTATAATTATGATTTTATCATTATCATCATAATTATCATCATTATTATCAATAATGAAGGAATTATCACGAAAATCATCATAATTTCCTGAATTAATGTTAAAATCCTCATCATTACCATAAAAAGCGAAAAATGGGGGTTTTCCGACGTTCCTCTCAAAAGGCTGAAATACGCTAGATTTTGCCGTTTTTTTCGACTTTTGGGATTTTATTAATACTGGCCTTTATTTCATTATAAATGGACTGAATAATAATTATTATCATCATTATTATCATTACTGTCATTATTTTCATGATTATCATTATAGTCATTATCATGATAATCATTATTATTATCATCATTATTGCAGTTATAATAATTATTATGCTAATTATTATTGCTATTTTTATCATTATAACTATTTATATAATGATAATAGCAATAATGATAATTTTAGAAATAATAATGACAATAATAATAATTATAATGACAATGATAATGATGTTATTATTTCTATGCCATTATTAGTATGAAGATTATTGGAATAGAGTTAAATATTGCTATTATTGCAGTAATTATCAAAATTATCATTATAATTATGATTTTATCATTATTATTGTCATCATCATCATCATTTTCATCATTATTGTCGTTAATAAAGGAATTATCATGAAAATCATCATAATTTCTTGAATTAGTGATAAAATCCTCATAATTACCATTAAACAGCGAAAAAGGTTTTTTTTCGACGTTTCTCTCAAAAGGCTAGATTTTGCCATTTTTTCGACTTACGTGATTTTATTACTTCTGGCCTTTATTTCATTATAAATGGACTGAATAATAATTCATTCCCGCCAGCTGATCAATGGCAGCGTCCATCCTAGGTATGGGATACGCATCTGAAACTGTTTTCGCGTTCAAAGCACGGTAGTCAACGCAAAAGCGTGTCGAACCATCCTTCTTTTTCACTAGCACAACGGGAGAGAGCCATGGTGAGCAAGAAAGCTCGATCACCCCGTCTGCAAGCATCTTGTCGCTCTCCGCACGGATGTACTGCCGTGTACTCTCCGGGAGGCGCCATTGTTTCACACGGACGGGTTGGTCGTCCGTGGTTTTGATTTTATGCTTCATGTGTGGCACCACACCTGGAGGCAGCCCTTCGTTGAACAGATCTGGGTAACGATCAAGTACCTGGACAAGCTGTTCACGTTGGACTGACGACAGGTGAGCAAGATCCACCCGGGGAACACCAACTGCCCCTGCTGATGAGGGGAATTCCTCGTTCTCGAAAGAACATACCGGGAAAACCTCAAACTCGTCCGTGTTATAGCCAAAGTCATTAAGTCCGTGTGCAAAATCAAACCGGTCCTCGAAGTCCGCCATCAGACTATCCGGTTCGCTTCCATCATCGATGGGAGTCGAAGAAGCCATGCCTAAAGCTCCTCGACTATCCCCAGAGGATGAGTCCACATCTTCCGGGTTGGCGCCGGAATCTTGGTCCATGGATTCCGCGTCGTATTCGAGACGATTAAGTGAAACCTCCACGATCGCCGCATAGCAGAGGACGAATCCTAGCTTGATCTCAACCGGAACTGTCTGATCGTTGACGACCCAAACGTCAACCTCCGGTTTGGAGAGGTCCATCAACGAGCGAGGTACCAGGACCTTGCCTGTGTCACTCTCAACACAAGCCAGTCCACCCTTCAAGCCGTTCACGAGGCATCGCACGAATCGCCCCGCCCGAGGGGGACAGGTGGCTCTCCGCGCGCATCTCATCGCACCTTCCCGGTCTCCGCCGCTCGCACTACAGCAACGTAGCACGGCCTCTGGTTCATAGTATGTCAGGATGCCGAGGGACCCGGCACCCGAGAACGAAACCCCGAGTCGGACTCCATTAAAGCTAGCAGAGCTGGCCCCTGAAACAGGGGAGAGGTTCAACTTAAAATTGAACCTCCGCAGCAGGTCCACGCCTATCAGCACCTCTGCTGGAAACCTAGTGTCGTCGTCCACCACGAACACAGAGTGCCGGCATTTACAGGCTCGGGAAAACTTAGACTCAAGAATTGCCCTGCCCTTGATGTCCAACGCTGCCCCAGATGCCCCCCTAAGGCCGCGTGGGTGCGGTGAGAGCGGGGTGTTGGAAATCCTCCTGAAACAAGACTCCTTCACCACCGTTGCCTCACTTTCCGAGTCAAGAAAGGCTAAGACCTTAGTCCCAGCAACCACACAATTCAACAGCGGCCGCCCCGCCTGAATCTGTGCCTCGGGAAGCTCCAATTCCGTGGAACTGTCGCTCCCCTCGGCGCCCGCCATCATCATTGTCCCTGGCAGTGGCTCGGTTGTGTTCTGTCGGCCGGTGCCCTACGTTCTGCCCGAAAAAAGCACCGCCCAGCCACATGCCCTCGACGGCCACATCGGGTGCACTGATTACCCTCTCGCACCACACGACACTCGGAGGCGTCATGCGTAGTCACCTGATGGTAGGGACACCAGCGTCGGGGTTCTCGAGTGCGTACGGGTAACTCTGCTAGGGGATCAACCGGAGGGGAAGCTGCCGGAGATCGACCCTCGCGAGGAGTAGAAGAGCGAGGTTTAGGCCCTGCCTCGCTCGAGAAACTGACCAAGGGTTTCTCTACCCGCCCGGCATAGTGTCGATGGTGCCAGACTTTTTGGGCTGCTTCGACCACCCGGTAAAGTGGCTGATCCTCTATCAACAGGAGGTTTTCCCGAAACCAGGGCAGGAGTCCCTGGAGAAAAGTTCTCCTCATCAGAGTTTCAGCTGGCCCAAGTTCACCAGGATAGTCGCGCATGCCTTGGTATACTATGGTCTCGACCACGAGATAGAAGTCCCTAGGAGAAGTGTCGCCGAGTACATACGACCCCAAATGCCGTAGATACTCCATCAACGAGCACGTCCCCCGGAGACGTTGTCGAAGGGTTTCCTTAAACTTGTCCCAGGTCCCAATCCCGTCAAAAACTGGCGAGTTAATAACCAAGTCCGCCGTCCCCCTACAGCTACCGCGGGCGGCGCGGATCAGAGCCTCATCCGTCCCATAAGGATGGGCTTGCTCGACGCGCCGTAACCAGGTTTCCAACTCCTGGTTCCTCCGAAGAGGCTGGCTAGCTGGGACCTCTGCTCGGTAAGGCGGGATCGGGTCACGTAGGGTTATACCCTGATCTAAGGGACGCGGGTTGACGGGCGCTCGCTGAGACGAGTGGTCAGTCGTAACCGCATGCACCCCCGCTTCTACCTGCGATGCAGAGGCCGCAGCTGGTGAACGAGTGTTTGGTTCAGATGCCCTGGGCTCCAGTAATCGCACGATATTGGCGTACTGCCCTTCCAGGGTACTGAACCGAGAATTCAGCCGTTCGAACTTGTCAACCAGCTCCTCATACATCGAGAGCGAGAGGTGGTCACGGGGCTCTAGCCTTTGCTCCAAAGTCAAAGATTGAGTGTGATTTCGATGAAACTCGGGGCCCTCAAGAAGGGTGTTTGCAGAGGATCCCGAGGACTCATTAGTGGGTTCTCCTTGGACGGTATTGCGTGTGCGAGGCATTCTGCGTCCCAGCACTTGCTCTACAACCCGTTACTTAGCGTGCGATAGACTTGCACAAAGGCTTGACCAGGCACTTTACAGAAAGACTGTTCTCTCCCACTGCTGCCTACCAAAAAGACAGTTGTAGCGGGGCGTAGACCCAGTAGACTTTAAGTTGTCTAGTTGAGTCCGGGCTCAACCGAGAATATGGAGTTTTTGCTCAATGGAAAGATTCGTCTGCAGTGAACAGATGTAAGGTTCCAGGCCTCCACCCTGTTGCATATTTTTCTCGGAAGCTTAGGGATGCCGAGACCAGGTACCCGACCATCGATCTGGAAGCCCTCGCTGTTGTCGAGAGCACTAGGCATTATCACCCTTACCTTTATGGGAGACGATTCCGTATCTTTACAGCCAACTGCCTCGGTAAGGATGACGCGATGGGCTCACGAACTGACATTTTACGACTTTGAGCTTCTTTATAAGCCGGGACGGGTCCACCACGTCCCTGACTTGCTCAGTCGTCAGATCGCAGCCATTGCTGACCTTGATAGCCCCTTGCTGCAACCAAACTTGGTGGAGCGTCATCAGAGAGATGATCCCATCTGGCAACAGCTCATAGAATATCTGGAGGAAAGCCGCCTTCCGCCGAGGCGTATCCCTCTTCCCCTAAACCAATTCGGGACCGAGTCTTATATCATGTTAAGTCCGATAATGAACGAGCTCTGCTTCAGCTCGTAATCCCAAGGTCGCTGCGCATCGCCGCTTTGGATGCGGTCCATGCCGTACCGTCCGCCGGACATCAGGGCGTTCACAGGACGTATCAGCGGCTAAGGGATCATTTTTACTTTCCCGGGATGTTGGCCGCATCCCGGAGATATGTCGCATCATGCACGGCATGTCAACGGAGGAAGGGTGCGATCGCCCGAAGTCCCCTACTCCATGGATATCCTCACTCTTACCCCTTCGGCACGTGGAAACAAGTACGTCCTTGTGCTGATTGACCATCTTACCCAGTTTGTCGAGCTGTTCTCGTTGGCAACGAAGGACGCCCAAACCGTAGCAGACGTGTTTCTTGCGGAATTCGTTACTCGGTACGGTCCCCCGCGGACCCTGTATCAGATAACGGCCTTGAATTCCGCAGTCGTCTCCTTTCCGACATCTGTCATCACCTCCAGGTGAAGTTGCTCTTCACCACAGCCTACCATCTGCAAGCCAACGGTATGGTGGAGAGGGTGAATCGGGTGGTCAAGGACGCCCTGAGCACACTCCAAATGGATGATCCTGATTGTTGGGACGATCTATTACCGTATGTGAGGTTTGTCATTTTCCGCTCGTGGGATCAAACCACGTAATCTATGCCGAAGGGGCCTTGCCCTCATTAAGATCAAAACTCCAAGCAGCTCGGGTGGCCGCTGGTGAAGCCGCCCGAAAGGCTCGTGAGCGTTGGACCGCCGATCACGATCGAAGGCGGCGGGCTCGACCGCGGGAGTATAACGATGGGGATCTGGTCTTGGTGCATCGCAGCGTTATCCTGCACCCCAGTCACGGAACCAGACCCCTGGGTCCCCGATGGTTAGGGCCAGTCCGGGTCTTGAGAAAGCTTGGGCCCGTGGCTTGTGTGGTGAGGAGACCGAATTCAGATGGGCAGGAAGTCACCTTGCACCCAAATAAATTTAAAGCATTTCGGGTCACTGCGGACCTTTACAAGATCCCGGTGCTGATGACCTCTTGGATTCGGAATCCTCGGCCCCATCATCGGAGGGGGTAGACGATGAACCATGGGACCCTGGGTCTGACTGGGACGAGTAGGGAGCAAGACACTTTTCCCTTTCTTCCGCTTACCATTATCTTTCTTTTTTCAGAGCCCCAGCGGGATGCATGCTGCCCTCTGTTGATTACCAGTCCGTCCTGTAACATAACCCTGTAAGACCGAGCCCATGACTTCCAAGGAGCTTACCCCAATAAAAGACCTCCTTGGAAGTCATGGGCTCAGTCCTGACATAGCTCTGTATGGACATTGCTCTGAGAAGCTGGGAGAGGAACCTCGACGGTAAAATATTATTAAGAAAACAAACAAACATCTTAAAATTATCATAAAACTAAGAAAAAAAAATAAACTTAAAGTTAAGAACATATGCACAACATGCAAATTAAAAGAACAAAACGAAGAGCGAAACACCTGATTAAGAGGCTGAAACTCTCAATCTTTCGGCACAAACAAACATACAAAGGCTTACATAATAATAACAGAAAAAAAATAATGCAAAGTACTAAAATAACCCAAACCTGGTGTTACGCTAAACTACATAGGAAAGGCAGAGAAGAAGATTAAGAGGACGATAGGAAAGGGAGCTATTTACAAGAGTACTCCGTAGAAAAGTTAAATTCCTACAGGTCTTTACAGAGAACCACCTCTACGTTCCCGTCATGGGGAAAGAGCGTAGACCGACCTCAGCTCCGGGACACTGTCGATTGGGGTGTGAAAACAAGCCATAGCTTGGCCAAACTCAGACAAAATAATAGCTGTACAGGGTTTCTGCAGACGTTCAGGACGAAAGCGCGACCCTGCCAGAAACGAAGGCAGAAGGCGAGAAAACCCGCGTATATCAAGGGCGATTGTGAATACGAAAGGACAGGATCATTCCGCAGGACAGAAGCTGGCTGCTGGGCCCTGCCGCCGTCCATCTGGAGATGATCTAAAAAGTAGAAATAATTTAGAACAAAATAAGTAGAAGAAACAGGGCGACTGAACATTAGAAGGGGGAAGATGGGATTAGTAATGTGTAGTCGGGTTGACTACCGTCAAGGGTATTCCCCACTCCACGGGCTGGATGAAGGGAAGGCTCTGAAAAAGAGCAGGCTGCAAGCGTGTTACGACCCAAGTCATACAGGGTTCTGTTACAGGACGGACTGGTAATCAACAGAGGGCATGCATCCCGCTGGGGCTCTGAAAAAAGAAAGATAATGGTAAGCGGAAGAAAAGGAAAAGTGTCTTACTCCCTACTCGTCCCAGTCAGACCCAGGGTCCCATGGTTCATCGTCTACCCCCTCCGATGACGGGGCCAAGGATTCCGAATCCAAGAGGTCATCAGCACCGGGATCTTGTAAAGGTCCGCAGTGACCCGAAATGCTTTAAATTTATTTGGGTGCAAGGTGACTTCCTGCCCATCTGAATTCGGTCTCCTCACCACATAAGCCACGGGCCCAAGCTTTCTCAAGACCCGGACTGGCCCTAACCATCGGGGACCCAGGGGTCTGGTTCCGTGACTGGGGTGCAGGATAACGCTGCGATGCACTAAGACCAGATCCCCATCGTTATACTCCCGCGGTCGAGCCCGCCGCCTTCGATCGTGATCGGCGGTCCAACGCTCACGCTCTGCTACGGTTTGGGCGTCCTTCGTTGCCAACGAGAACAGCTCGACAAACTGGGTAAGATGGTCAATCAGCACAAGGACGTACTTGTTTCCACGTGCCGAAGGGGTAAGAGTGAGGATATCCACGGAGTAGGGGAGTTCGGGCGATCGCCTGGCCTGGAACCTTACATCTGTTCACTGCAGATGAATATTTCCCTTGAGCAAAAACTCTATATTCTCGGTTGAGCCCGGACTCAACCAGACATCTTAAAGTCTACTGGGTCTACGCCCCGCTACAACTGTCTTTTTGGTAGGCAGCGGTGGGAGAGAACAGTCTTTCTATAAAGTGCCTGGTCAAGCCTTTGTGCAAGTCTATCGCACGCTAAGTAACGGGTTGTAGAGCAAGTGCTGGGACGCAGAATGCCTCGCACACGCAATACCGTCCACGGAGAACCCACTAATGAGTCCTCGGGATCCTCTGCAAACACCCTTCTTGAGGGCCCCGAGTTTCCTCGAGATCACGCTCAATCTTTGACTTCGGGGCAAAGGCTAGAACCCCGTGACCACCTCTCGCTCTCGATGTATGAGGAGCTGGTTGACAAATTCGAACGGCTGAATTCTCGGTTCAGTGCCTTGGAAGGGCAGTACGCCAATATCGTGCGATTACTGGAGCCCAGCGCATCTGAACCACACATTCATTCACCAGCTGCGGCCTCTGCATCGCAGGTAGAAGCGGGGGTGCATGCGGTCACGACTGACCACTCGTCTCAGCGAGCGCCCGTCAATCCGCGTCCCCTAGATCAGGGTATAACCCTGCGTGACCCGATTCCGCCTTACCGGGCAGAAGTTCCAGCTAGCCAGCCTCTTCGGAGGAATCAGGACTTGGATACCTGGTTGCGGCATGTCGAGCAAGCCCATCCTTATGGGACGGATGAGGCTCTCATCCGTGCCGCCCGTGGTGGCTGTAGGGGGACTGCGGATATAGTCATTAACTCCCCAGTTTTTGACGGCATTGGGACCTGGGACGAGTTTAAGGAAACCCTTCGACAACGTCTACGGGGGACGTGCTCGTCGATGGAGTACCTTCGGCATTTGGGGTCGTACGTACTCGGCGACACTTCCCCTAGGGACTTCTATCTCGCGGTCGAGACCATGGTTTATCAAGGCATGCGTGACTATCCTGGTGAACTTGGGCCAGCTGAACCTCTGATGAGGAGAACTTTTCTCCAGGGACTCCCACCCTGGCTGCGGGAAAAGCTCCTGTTGATAGAGGATCAGCCACTTTACCGGGTGGTCGAAGCAGCCCAAAAAGTCTGGCACCATCGGCACTATGCCGGGCGGGTAGAGAAACCCTTGGTCAGTTTCTCGAGCGAGGCAGGGCCTAAATCTCGCTCTTCTACTCCTCGCGAGGGTCGATCTCCGGCAGCTTCCCCTCCAGTTGATTCCCTAGCAGAGTTACCCGTACGCACTCGAGAACCCCGACGCTGGTGTCCCTACCATCAGGTGACTACGCATGACGCCTCCGAGTGTCGTGCGGTGCGAGAGGGTAATCAGTGCACCCGGTGTGGCCGCCGAGGGCATGTGGCTGGGCGGTGCTTTTTTCGGGCAGAACAACGTAGGGCACCGCCCGATAGAACACAACTGCAACCACAACGAGCCACTGCCAGGGACAATGATGATGGCGGGCGCCGAGGGGAGCGACAGTTCCACGGAACCAGAGCTTCCCAAGGCACAGATTCAGGCGGGGCGGCCGCTGTTGAATTGTGTGGTTGCTGGGACTAAGGTCTTAGCCTTTCTTGACTCGGGAAGTGAGGCAACGGTGGTGAAGGAGTCTTGTTTCAGGAGGATTTCCAACACCCCGCTCTCACCGCACCCACGCGGCCTTAGGGGGGCATCTGGGGCCGTGTTGGACATCAAGGGCAGGGCAACCCTTAAGTTTAAGTTTTCCCGAGCCTGTAAATGCCGGCATTCGGTGTTCGTGGTGGACGATGACACTAGGTTTCCAGCAGAGGTGCTGATAGGCGTGGACCTGCTGCGGAGGTTCAATTTTAAGTTGAACCTCTCCCCTGTTTCAGGGGCCAGCTCTGCTAGCTTTAATGGAGTCCAACTCGGGGTTTCGTTCTCGAGTGCCAGGTCCCTCGGCATCCTGACATACCACGAACCGGAGGCCGTGCTACGTTGCTGTAGTGCGAGCGGCGGAGACCGGGAAGGTGCGATGAGATGTGCGCGGAGAGTCACCTGTCCCCCTCGGGCGGGGCGATTCGTGCGATGCCTCGTGAACGGCTTGAAGGGCGGACTGGCTTGTGTTGAGAGCGACACAGCCAAGGTCCTGGTACCTCGCTCGTTGGTGGACCTCTCCCAACCGGAGGTTGACGTTTGGGTCGTCAACGATCAGACAGTTCCGGTTGAGATCGAGCAAGGATTCGTCCTCTGCTATGCGGCGATCGTGGAGGTTTCACTTAATCGTCTCGAATACGACGCGGAATCCATGGACCAGGATTCCGGCGTCAACCCGGAAGATGTGGGCTCATCCTCCGGGGATAGTCGAGGAGCTTTAGGCATGGCTTCTTCGACTCCCATCGATGATGGAAGCGAACCGAATAGTCTGATGGCGGACTTCGAGGACCGGTTTGATTTTGCACATGGACTTAATGATTTTGGCTCTAACACGGACGAGTTTGAGGTTTTCCCGGTATGTTCTTTCGAGAACGAGGAACTCCCCTCATCAGCAGGGGCAGTTGGTGTTCCCCGGGTGGATCTTGCTCACCTGTCGTCAGTCCAACGTGAACAGCTTGTCCAGGTACTTGATCGTTACCCAGATCTGTTCAACGAAGGGCTGCCTCCAGGTGTGGTACCACACATGAAGCATAAAATCAAAACCACAGACGACCAACCCGTCCGTGTGAAACAGTGGCGCCTTCCGGAGAGTACACGGCAGTACATCCGTGCGGAGTGCGACAAGATGCTTGCAGACGGGGTGATCGAGCTTTCTTGCTCACCATGGCTCTCTCCCGTTGTGCTAGTGAAAAAGGAGGATGGTTCGACACGCTTTTGCGTTGACTACCGTGCTTTGAACGCGAAAACAGTTTCAGATGCGTATCCCATACCCAGGATGGACGCTGCCATTGATCAGCTGGCGGGTAAGTCTTGGTTTAGTGTCCTCGACGCTAAAAGCGCATACTGGACTGTTGAGGTTGATGAGAGGGACCGAGAAAAGACAGCTTTCTCGGACGGCGCCCATCTGTTTCAGTTTTCGCGTATGCCCTTTGGATTGACGACGGCCCCGTCAACTTTTCAGAGGGCTATCGCCGCCGTTCTCAACCCGGTGTTGGGCCACCAGGCGCTGGTATATCTTGACGACGTCGTAATATACAGTGCAGGGTTTGAGCAGCACCTATCTCACCTCGATGCCGTGTTGCAGTTGCTCGCTGGAGCAGGGTTCAGGCTTGACCCTGACAAGGTTACAGTGATACGAGCCATAAAGACACCACGCAACCAACGGCACGTTCGCCAGTTCTTGGGGGCAACTGTTTTTTTTTCGCAGGCACATGCCCAATTACGCTAGGGTCGCATCTCTTTTGACTCGGCTCCTGAAAAAAGATACAAAATTTTCATGGGGCAAACCTCAGCAGGAGGCTTTTGAACGGCTTAAGCAAGCGCTTGCCACCGCGCCTTGCTTGATCCAACCAAATTTCGAGAAGCCCTTTGAGCTTCACACCGATGCTTCGGGCACGGCGATCGGTGCTTGCCTTATGCAGCTGGATAAGGTTGGGGAACTCCACCCAGTTGCATATTTTTCTCGAAAGCTTAGGGATGCCGAGACCAGGTACCCGACCATCGATCTGGAAGCCCTTGCAGTTGTCGAGAGCACTAGGCATTATCACCCTTACCTTTATGGGAGACGATTCCGTATTTTTACAGATCACGGGCCGTTGGTATCAGTCTTCCGTAAGCCAACTGCCTCGGTAAGGATGACGCGATGGGCTCACGAACTGACATTTTACGACTTTGAGCTTCTTTATAAGCCGGGACGGGTCCACCACGTCCCTGACTTGCTCAGTCGTCAGATCGCAGCCATTGCTGATCTCGATAGCCCCTTGCTGCAACCAGACTTGGTGGAGCGTCATCAGAGAGATGATCCCATCTGGCAACAGCTCATAGAGTATCTGGAGGAAGGCCGCCTTCTGCCGAGGCGTATCCCTCTTCCCCTAGACCAATTCGAACTTCGGGACCGAGTCTTGTATCATGTCAAGTCCAATAATGAACGAGCTCTACTTCAGCTCATAATCCCAAGGTCGCTGCGCGGCGCCGCTTTGGATGCGGTCCATGCCGTACCGTCCGCCGGACATCAAGGCGTTCACAGGACGTATCAGCGGCTAAGGGATCATTTTTACTTTCCCGGGATGTTGGCCGCATCCCGGAGATATGTCGCATCATGCACGGCATGTCAACGGAGGAAAGGGGCGATCGCCTGAACTCCCCTACAGTCCATGCCGAACGTCGCGGAGCCCTTCGAGCGGGTCTCCGTGGATATCCTCACTCTTACCCCTTCGGCACGTGGAAACAAGTACGTCCTTGTGCTGATTGACCATCTTACCCGGTTTGTCGAGCTGTTCCCGTTGGGAACGAAGGACGCCCAATCCGTAGCAGACGTGTTTCTTGCGGAATTCGTTACTCGGTACGGTCCCCCGCGGATCCTATTATTAGATAACGGCCTTGAATTCTGCAATCGTCTCCTTTCCGACATCTGTCATCACCTCCAGGTGAAGTCGCTCTTCCCCACAGTCTACCATCCGCAAGCCAACGGTATGGTGGAGAGGGTGAATCGGGTGGTCAAGGACGCCCTGAGCACGCTCCAAATGGATGATCCTGATTGTTGGGACGATCTATTACCGTATGTGAGGTTTGCCATCAATTCCTCCATACACCGGAGCGTAAACGACGTCCCTTTGTACCTTCTCACGGGTCGGGGCAGTCATTTTCCGCTCGTGGGATCAAACCACGTAATCTATGCCGAAGGGGCCTTGCCCTCATTAAGATCAAAACTCCGAGCAGCTCGGGTGGCCGCTGGTGAGGCCGCCCGAAAGGCTCGTGAGCGTTGGACCGCCGATCACGATCGAAGGCGGCGGGCTCGACCGCGGGAGTATAACGAAGGGGATCTGGTCTTTGTGTATCGCAGCGTTATCCTGCACCCCAGTCACGGAACCAGACCCCTGGGTCCCCGATGGTTAGGGCCAGTCCGGGTCTTGAAAAAGCTCGGGCCCGTGGCTTATGTGGTGAGGAGACCGGCAGGAAGTCACTTTGCACCCAAATAAATTCAAGGCATTTCGGGTCACTGCGGAATTCGTCCCTCCAGACGACTTTCCCCGTTTGGACGGCACAGCCCCTCCGGACCCAGAATCGGACATGGGACCTTTACAAGATCCCGGTGCTGATGACCTCTTGGATTCGGAATCCTCGGCCCCGTCATCGGAGGGGGTAGACGATGAACCATGGGACCCCTGGGTCTGACTGGGACGATGCGAATACATTGATAGGAAAGGCAGAGAATAAGATTAAGATGACGATAGGAAAGGAAGCTATTTACAGGAATACTCCGTAGAAAAGTTAAATTCCTACAGGTCTTTACAGAGAACCACCTCTACGTTCCCGTCATGGGGAAAGAGCGTAGACCGACCTCAGCTCCAGGTCACTGTCGATCGGGGTCGTGAAAACAAGCAATAGCTTGGCCAAACTCAGAAGAAATAATAGCTGTACAGGGTTTCTGCAGACGTTCAGGACGAAAGCGCGACCCTGCCAGAAACGAAAGCAGAAGGCGAGAAAACCTGCGTATGTCAAGGGTGGTTGTGAATACGAAAGGACAGGATCATTCCGCAGGACAGAAGCTGGCTGCTGGGCCCTGCCGCCGTCCATCTGGAGATGATCTGAAAAGTAGAAATAGTTTAGAGCAAAAGAAGTAGAAGAAACAGGGCGACTGAACATTAGAAGGGGGAAGATGGGATTAGTAATGTGTCGTCGGGATGACTACCGTCAAGGGTATTCCCCACTCCACGGGCTGGATGAAGGGAAGGCTCTGAAAAAGAACAGGCTGCAAGCTTGTTAGGACCCAAGTCATACAGGGTTATGTTACAGGACGGACTGGTAATCAACAGAGGGCAGCCTGCATCCCGCTGGGGCTCTGAAAAAAAGAAAGATAAGGGGGTAAGCGGAAGAAAAGGAAAAATGTCTTGTAGTGTAACACCAGGTTTGGGTTATTTTAGCGCATTGTATTATTTTTACTATTATTGTGTAAACCTTTGTATGTTTTTGTTTGGGCCGAAAGATTTTGAGTTTCAGCCTCTTAATCAGGTGTTTCGCTCTTCGTTTTGTTCTTTTAATTTGCATGTTGTGCATATGTTCTTAACTTTAAGTTTGTTTGTTTTTTCTTAGTTTTATGATAATTTTAAGATGTTTGTTTGTTTCTTAATACTATTTTACCGTCGAGGTTCCTCTCCCAGCTTCTCAGAGCAATGTCCATGCAGAGCTATGTCAGGACCGAGCCCATGACTTCCAAGGAGGTCTCTTATTGGGGTAAGCTCTGTTGACACCCTTTTCAGATCGCCTGAGCAAGCGGTAATTGTACATACGGAGACATTGCGTCCCTCGACGCCAACTAATCAATTAATTTTAAGTCAGATCCTCCACCGGATCCGATCGGCGCAGCCAGATGGTCGGCTTCGCATTATAACATTTATGGTTGTGTGTTACTTATGCACTTCATAATGCAGTGTGTGTTAGAACACGCCAGGCCCAAAGAATAAACCCAGTATGTCTAATACACTCTTGTGTCCGCAGACACGGACGACGACGCTTCGAGGGCTCCAAAGGGTTCCACCCCTTTGGTCTAAGGCGATTCGCTCGCCAGCTCTCCTTACACATGTGATGGTGCCATGCTGATAATGGCCCCAGCTGATCTTCCACACTGGTGTGCGGGCGCACTCATATGTGCCCCCGCAGTTCTGACCGTACCTGGCGTGCGGGCGCGCTCCACATGCGCACCCGCCTTCTGATGTTCCATACTGGCGTGCGGGCGCGCTCCCCATGCGCACCCGCCTTCCGATCCTCCGCACTGGCGTGCGGGCGCGCTCCACATGCGCACCCGCCTTCTGATGTTCCATACTGGCGTGCGGGCGCGCTTCCCATGCGCACCCGCCTTCCGATCCTCCGCACTGGCGTGCGGGCGCGCTCCACATGCGCACCCGCCTTCTGATGTTCCGCACTGGCGTGCGGGCGCGCTCCACATGCGCACCCGCCTTCCGATCCTCCGCACTGGCGTGCGGGCGCGTCCTCTGACGCACCCGCCTTCCGATGGACCGCACTGGCGTGCGGGCGCGCTCCCCATGCGCACCCGCCTTCCGATGATCCGCACTGGCGTGCGGGCGCGTCCTCTCACGCACTGGCGTGCGGGCGCGCTCCCCATGCGCACCCGCCTTCCGATGGACCGCACTGGCGTGCGGGCGCGCTCCCCATGCGCACCCGCCTTCCGATGTTCCGCACTGGCGTGCGGGCGCGTCCTCTGACTGCACTGGCGTGCGGGTGTACTTTTTACGACCGCCTCTCCGATGTCCCCGTGACGGGCGGGCGCGCTCCCCATGCGCACCCGCCTTAGGATGGATCCTGCCGAGATGATGGACCCTGAGATGTTCGCCGACGTGATGGTCTTCGCCCTCTACACTTCGTCAAGAGCCGACCGTTGCTCTGGTTCCTGAAACCCTTCGGGCGCCTTTCCTTCTGTCTCACGATCGTACCTCACGAGAGATGGAACGAGTACCTCGCAGACACACCTGTTGCTTAAGGAGTCTCTCCTGCGATACTCGTCTTACCCGTCCCCTACTTAGGCGACGCACTGCCCGGGGGAGGTGTTGTAGTGTACGGCTGCGTACGTCCCGACTCGTAGGATGATGTCATCTCCAGTTGAAGTCGCCAA
>NC_091587.1:12475255-12480255 GCF_042767895.1 Penaeus vannamei | reverse complement strand
ATGACTGACAGCTCTGGTCGCGTGCCAGCTGAGCAGCAATTCAAATTTCTCTCGCTGTGGGTGCTCGTGTTCCGAGACAATTTGGCGTGATTCTGTGTTCTACTGGATACATGAAACGCGAAACAGCAACGCGGGACAAGACCCAGCTGTCAGTCAATGTGCTCGGTTGCTCTGTAGGATTGCTATAAATAGCTTGCGATCGAATTTAGGAAAATACGTGCCATCGAATTTAGGAAAATGCGTGTCATCGAATTTAGGAAAATGCCAGTGCCATCGACTTTAATGAATCTGCATTATACAGACAAGTAAAATCACATGTATACTGCAGATTAGTCGCTAATTAATTCACAAGCCGTTGCACTAGCAGGAAAGAGGAAAACGCCCGGTTGCCTCTCACAGTCAGAAGACTTGATATTTACAATTTTGAAAATATCCGGTACGTAATGTTAAGAAGCAATTAATTTAATGTTCTGTCAGATTTTTCTGCCACTGTTCAGATCGCTGTAGCTCCTTAAAGTGTGACAGGAGCTTGTGACTTTATAATATTCTCAAGATGTCCTTGAATTCAAGACTGATTGTTTAAAATTCTATTAGTATAAAAATCTATTTAAAAATCTCATGAAAAAAATATAATTATAAATATCATATACAATATAAAGAATATTATGATGTAAAAGTATAGAATTATTGCATAAATAATGCATGATTATATTCTAAAATTTAGTTTTTAAATTCTTGACATTACCTACTTTGTATATTTAAATTACAAATTCTCGGTTTCTGAAGGAATTAAGCTGTGTGAGGCGATATAGCTGTGTCCAAGGTTACCATATTCCTCTGACAGCACTAAGCTATCAGTGTCATTGTAGCTTTTGTGAATTTTCTTCTTCCTAAGATTGTTCTTTTTCATGGTTGCGCTTTTTCCAGGTTCAAAATGAGGACAACAGAAAAGACACTTCGGTTGATCGAGGTGTCAAGTTCCAACCCAGTTCGTAGGAGGTTAAGAGCAGCTTGGTCCCGACGTGAAGCGTTGTGTAACTGTTCAGCAAGTCACGCACAGTCAGGAACAAAGTGCGCCAGTATTTTTCGATGGTCTTCCAATAGTCGCTGGATAAAGTTGCTCATGTTTCGCAATAGTTGCTCAACTGTAGCGCAACATACCTGGAATGCTCCTCAGCTGTTGAGCAACTGTATTGGGACAGAATAGATACCGTTACTCAACTGTGTCGATACAGTGTATCTTGGTCTGGACAAGGCTTAATAGTATACTGTTTGTTTTTTAATTCTATCAGGCATTTTCCTAATTCCTATTAGCGCAACGCCTTATCAAATCTTCTCTGGGAACTATACAGCAACAGTTACGAAATATATTTGGTTTGTTGCTGAACTGGTGATCGACTTTTCAGATACTTTGTTGCAGTGCAGTGGCATGGGGTAGCCGCAACACCGAGGTATGGTAGCGTGGGGGCGCGGGCGGTGTTCGGAAGCGCCAGGGGCTCGGAGGTCAAAGGCTGCAAGATGGTAAATAGCAAATATCCACACAAAAGAGATTGGCTAGAGGAATGGGCACAAATACTGGAGACTGCCAGCGGCGCGGTGGCCTCCGCGTCTACCACCCTGCCCAGGCACACAGCTAACCACCTAACTACCCGTCGAGAGAGAGAGAGAGAGAGAGAGAGAGAGAGAGAGAGAGAGAGAGAGAGAGAGAGAGAGAGAGAGAGAAAGAGAAAGAGAAAGAGAGAGAGAGAGAGAGAGAGAAAGAGAGAGAAAGAGAGAGAGAAAGAAACATCACTCGTACATATAAATGATTCCCGCGTTGAAGAACTAGATTAGTCGCTCGTATAACCTCGGGGTGGGAGCCTGTACGGAAAAGCTCAAGCGGTTCACTCGTTCTGGGTCTTTTCAGTATATTTTCTATATCCCTTTTCTGTGTTCCTTCGCGTATGGCACTGGGGCACGTAGGGCAGCGGCGGCATCCTTCATGACCCAGCAACAGGGCCAGGGCAGGGCAGGGCAGGGCAGGGCAGGGCAGGGCAGGGCAGGGCAAGCGGGATCGCGGGAACATGGGGGGGAAGGAGCCGCGGTGAAGGTGTCACTGCAGCAGGACTGTTGCCACCAGAGTATACTGGTGTGGGCGTCAGTGTATAATCCTGTCTCGCAGCAGTTACGAGACATTTTAGAGCAGCTGCTGCAGATACACTGTTAAGCAACTAAGAATCTTGGTCTGGACTGTGATATTGATGATGATGATGGCAGCCATGTGGAAGATGATATGTTGAAAGTGAAAACAACTGCAATTAGAATGATTATTATTAAATACCATTGCTGCTAACACTGGTGATACTATTAACATTAATGTAGGACTGATAATGTTAATGGTGATAGTAATAAAGATATTAATAATGATAATAAAAAAAAGTTATTATGATGATAATAATAATTAGAAAAAGCTTCTTAGATAATCAGATCCATTTGCATTACAGCTGTGAATCATTGAAGCACCGACAGCAGCAGCAGCAAAAAAAGAGAAAGAAAAAAAAAAAAAAAACTAATCTAATCCCCAGACTAAGAAAATAAAACAAATGAAGGAAGCAGAAGAGAAAAAAGACTAAAAGACTAATTACATTAACTCACAAGTCTCCCAATATCGGGGTAATGGCCTCCTGCTAATTACACGAGCTATACATCTTCGCAGATGATCAGCTCCTTCTTAATTAGGCAAAGAAACTCATTAGGAAAGACACCAATTCATCGCAAAGACAGCGGGGGGGGGGGGGGGGTATTGCAGGCCCACGCAACAGCGGACAAAGAATATGGATAAGCATTATGAAATAAGGTTTTATGTGATGATGATGATGACAATAATGATAATGAAGGTGATGATGACGATAGGGATGGTGATGATGGTGGCGATGGTGGTGGTGGTGGTGATAGTGATAATAATGATAATAACAAGAACAGTGATTGTAGTGATAGAAATACTAGGAATTATAATGATAATAATAACAATGAAGATAGTGATAATGATAACAGTAAACAATAATACCAGCAATAACAATAACCATGATGGTAATGATATCAACAATAATATTGATAGTTATATAACGATAAAGATGATTAAGATAATGATAGGAAAGGAAATGATAAATTGTGCAAAATGAAAGAATTTTTATGCTTGCTTTTTTAAAAACTATTTACTATTTATTTATTTATTCATCTCAGTCTTTTATTCTTTACTTTTATCTTCGTTTTTTTTATTCTATTTACTTTTGATTCTATGCATGTTACTCATTGTTGAAATAAAGGTTTGAGCGAAATTTAAGTGTTTAATTATCTTTGTTTCAATTAGGTTAAGGTTCAGATTAAAGGCTTAAATCTGTGTCTCGACTTTAATTAATATTCTTCTTAAAACATTTTTTTCTATTCATAGTCACGGATAATTTTTTTTTCTTCTCTTTCTTATTCTGTGAAAGAGAGTTTAGTATTAATATTGATAATGATGATAGAAGTTGGTAATAGTGATAAGGAAAACAATACAAATGAAAATAATGGTTTATAATATTGTCATTCCTAATATAATGATATTGATAGTGACGATAGTAGTAATGATATTATTAATAGTTACTTCACTGCTGCTTCCACTACAACTGCTACTACTTTTGCTATTACTATTACTACCGCTACTACTACTTATAATAATGATGATGAAAATAATATGAACAATACTGAATGAGAATTAAAAGATGGTATTGGATAGTGGTGTAACACAGAAAGGTAATAGTGAAAAATGATAATGCTGGCAACAGAAACATTGCTGATAATGATGATGGCAGTGATAACAGTAATGATGATTTGGACAATAATAGTGACAGCAAAGGTACTACTGATAATGCAAATGATAATGACAATGATAATAATAATAACAATAACAGCAACAATAATGATCACACTAATAAGATCAATAGTGATGTCAATGATAATGATAATTATTATAACAGTTATAATGATAACAATAATAATGATAGCGATAATATGATGGAGATAATGATGATGATGATGATGATATAGTTAATATTCACAATAATGAAATAATCATAACAGGACTAAAAGTAACAATAAGAATAATGATTTTGGTAATCATGATCATATTAATGATAATAGAATTATAATGGTAATAATAACAATAATCATAGTAGTATAGATAGCAATATTGATAATTACAATGAGAATGATAAAAAGAATGATAATCATTCTAATAGGAATGATGATAATGATAATTATAATAATAATAGACTATAATACTAATGATAATGATAACAAAAATAGTAATAATAGTAATACAAACAACAGCAACAGCATTAGAAATAATAATCACGATAATGGAAATGATAATGATAACGATGATGATAATGATAATGATATTATGATAATAAATATAACAATAATGATGATAATAGTAACAATAATAATGGTGATTATGACAACAAATATAACAATAACAATGATAATAATGATAGTGATATTAATAACAGATAATGATAATGATAATAACGGTAATAATGGCAGGAAAGATTATCGTAGTTGTCAGTATTACTATGATCATAATAAAGAAAATAGCAATAACAACAATCTTACGCACGATGGCGATGATTAACAGCAATAATGATCATGATGATAAAGATGAAAATAGGAATACTAATAATGATGATAAAAATAGAAATAATGATAATGATAATGAAAAGGAAAAGGAAAAGGAAAAGGAAAAGGAAAAGGAAAAGGAAAAGGAAAAGGAAAAGGAAAAGGAAAAGGAAAAGGAAAAGGAAAAGGAAAAGGAAAAGGAAAAGGAAAAGGAAAAGGAAAAGGAAAAGGAAAAGGAAAAGGAAAAGGAAAAGGAAAAGGAAAAGGAAAAGGAAAAGGAAAAGGAAAAGGAAAAGGAAAAGTAGAAGAAGAAGGGGAAGAAGAAGGAAAATGAGAAGAAGAAGAAAGAGGAAGAAGAAGAA